>NW_027495070.1:0-216113 GCF_021521415.1 Bidens hawaiensis | reverse complement strand
CCTTTTCTTGTATTGAAAAATGTTTATCCTGCTCTAAGTGCAAACAAAACAAACTCCCTCACAGACCCAAGAACGTTAATACCATAAATTCAATTCTTCAGCTGTTACACATGGACCTTTTTTGTCCAATTCAACCAATGGCAATAGGCCAAAAAGCCTATTTGTCTGGTTATTATTGATAATTTCTCTCGTTTCAGCTGGACGTTTTTACTAGGTCGCAAGGATGAGACAGCTCTGTTTCTGATACAGTTTATGATTTGGTAGAGAATCAAACTGACAAGAGAGTCAAATGTGTTAGAAGTGACAACGGGACAGAGTTTTGCAACAGGGCTGTGGATGACTTCAGCCACGGCAATGGGATTCTTCGTCAATTCAGTGCTCCATACACTCCAGAACAGAACGGGGTTGCTGAAAGACGAAACAGGACACTCACTGAAGCCGCCAGAACAATGCTCTCATTCTCCAAACTTCAATTGATATTCTGGGGTGAAGCTATAAATGCTGCTTGCTTTACCCAAAACTGTGTGTTGCTGAATAAGAAGTTGAACAAGACTTCGTATGAAGTCTATTATGGGAACAAGCCACGTATCAATTACTTCAAGACATTAGGATTTCCATGCACCTTGCTCCAATCAAACGCCAACTCAACCTCAAAATTTGTTGAGAAGGAGGATGAGTGCTATTTTGCGGGCTACGCAGCTCACAAGAGCGCTTATCGGGTATACAACAAGCGAGCAAAGGTGATTATGGAATCCTATAACATTGACTGGCAGGAGATGAATCCCACGGATGCACGCACAGGTCCAAACTGGATGTTTGATTATGAAAGTTTGTTCAATCAGTTTCGAGGAGTATATGTCACACCAGTCCCCCCCCCCCCCCAAGTTGCATCTGCACCAGTCCATACCGTCGATGATCAGTCAATCTTGATGCAATCCATGTTGAGAAGCTTAGAAGATGTCAGTGTAGCTGCTCATGCTTCAATCAGGAATGCATTACCTGTAGCAAATCAATCGGCTGCAGTCAATGCAATGCCTTCTCCGGTAGATACTACAGACATGGTCACCGTCGAAAATGCCTCTGATTCGGATTCTGATTCATTTTTGCCGGTTGACAACGTTGAAAATGAGCATACTGATCCTGTGGTGAATCTTCAAGCAGAACACAGTGTGGTTGAGTCTATTCCCACACCTCCCTCTTCAGAAAACATTCAGGTTTCTTCTGAGGAGACTGCTGTAGAAATGTTCCCAATGATGCTTCTGACAACACCAAATCTACTTCAATTCCTGCCATTGTTGTCCCGTTTTATGAGAATCTGTGGGGTGAACCCATTGATCAGTAGCATTTGGTTGACCAACCGGAAGCCATTCAACCACACACCGATGTTCTCATGAATATGCCTGCCGTTTTCCATCCCATAGAAAGCTTATGTATAGAGATACAAGCCACTCAAATCGAACCAATCGATCCGATTCAACAGCTGCCAATCCATCAGACTCACCCGACTGAGAACATCATAGGAGACCCCTTGGCCGGCATCCAAACTAGCAGCATGTCGTGTACAATTAACAGGTGTAACATCCCGAAAAATTTCATATTTATTTTGGACCAAAGATGTAAATTTTGAAAGTTAAGGGACCAAAAATATTCTCAAGATAAGTAATGGGAAAGAAATAATACAATGAGAAATAAGACATCTTATGTTAAGGAAGATCCATCCCACATGGAAAGTTGGAATAAAGTGGAAGTATTCCATATGGGTATAAATAAGCAAAAAAAGTTCATCCCACATGGAAACAAGAAAGAAAATGGAAGCTCTTTATGAGGAAGAGAGTTTCCATAGTAATATTCTTATGTGGCTAACCACTCTCCAAGTCCTAGCGGAGGGTGCGAAGCACCCGACGCGCACGCGCATGGACTCGGACTCGGACTCGGGTGATGGGCGTAATGTGGCATTTTGATGGCGCACTTTGCACTTCGCACGCTCGCATCGCCGCGAGCCGCATAAGGGCCGCTTTAGTATTTTTGAACTATGGAAGATAGATCAAGAAGTGACGAGTTAACAAAATCCAAGGGCTGAAAATAAACATTTTGGTTTTCAAAACCCATCGCGCTACGCGATGGGTAAAACATGTTAATCATCGCGCTACGCAATGGTGTTTGTTGGTACATGATGTCAGTAGTTCAGTGTCTAGTGTCTGTAATCGAGTTAGTTGGATTTGTGTTTTGGATGTAAGCGAAGTTCTCACAAGTTCGCTGATATAGGAGAACTTGTGGAACAAGCGAAGTTAGGAACAACTTCGCCTAAACATGTTAGGCGAAGTTGTCGACTGTTAAATAGTCTAGGTTACGGCTGTGTTTCATAGAATTAGAAGTAACGAGTTTACGAGTTGTGTAATCGGTGATCAGTGAATCCCGTGTTTCCAGTTGCAATAAAATGTGTCTTTGTTTATTGTAACGTGTGTTTGATCGTGTTACGTGTATCGTCTTCTACGCTTGTATCGTCTTACGTAGGGATTCCGCACCTACGTAGAACGAGATATTCCGTGTAGATCCGGCTGGGAACCTACAATTGGTATCAGAGCTTTTGCTCGTGATTGTGTGGTTCGGGATTATCACGCGGGTGTAGAAATCGTTCCGTTCGAATATTCGCGGGACGAGTTTACCGAATTTTTGTGTCCTACTCACCTCCCACCATCAAAAACAACCCATTACACCTTCGCATACCTCGCAAAATCCAGAAATCAAACCTGCAAAATCATCGTGTTCATCAAGCGAAGTTGCCGCTACTGTTTGTAGGGTTTAGGCGAAGATGTAAGTTAAGCGAAGTTATCCACAACTTCGCCTACCTCACAAGTTCGCTTAACTTAAGCGAAGTTATCCACAACTTCGCCAAATCAGGCGAATTTAAAAAGAAGAGCGAAGTTAATAATTCAAGCGAAGTTAAGACTTAAGCGAAGTTAACTTTAACTTCGTCTACAGTACTGTTAAGAATAAAATTTTTATTTTTCGGGTTTCTATTGTGTTTTCGTTTCGTGAAAGATGACTTCGATAAATATTACGGAACTGGTGAAAATGGAAGTGGAAGTGGGTTCAGCTACGAAGGCACCGAAAATGCTTAAGGGTACCGATTTTGTGGCTTGGAAAGATCGGTTTGAGCAGTATGTTAAATACCAAGACGCTAAGATGTGGTTGTGCATTCAAGACGGATACATTCCACCAACTGCTTTGTATGAGGGTCGTGAACAGATTAAGAAATACAACAAGATGGAAGAGGAAGAAAAGAAGATGTATGAGGCTGAAAGCAAAGCTCATGCTGCGATTACAATGGCTCTTCCACCAGAGATTCTTCACACCTTCAGGAAGTATAAAACCGCTAGAGAGCTATGGTAAGCACTTGAAAACCGATTTGAAGGTAATGTGGGGATTCGTGCATCCAAGATTAAACTACTCAAAACCCAATTCTCGGTGTTCAATTATTTGAAGAATGAATCACTTGATGATATCATCACGAGATATTATCACCTGATGACCGAACTCAGCAATTATTCCATTGCTTACAAAGAAGAGGAGATCATGGAAAAACTCCTTGATGCTCTCCCACCGAAATGGGAGATGTACACTGTCTTGATGAGAGAAGACAAAGAGTTTGCCGACTATGACGTGGAAACAGCAGTCAACAAACTACGAACTTTTGAACTCAACATGGTTCGAAAAGAGACACCAACTGATCAGGTTCAGGATCCGGGAATGTATGGTGCAAAAGTTAACTCAAGTTCAAGTTCGAAGTCTGAATCATCTGCTTACTACTCAAAGGGAGACTCGGGCGCTAACTCAACACATGAAGGTCATGTAACTCTCAACATGGATGGTGATGTGTGTTTTGTAGCTGGAGGAACAAATGCTTCTAAACCTCAAGCAACCAAGGGTAGTTTCTCTTCAAGTGTTCCTAACAACAACTACTCAAAGATGCCCATGAGTGTTAAATCTGCTGAACAGCAGTTTGCTCTCTATGCATCTTTCATTGCTTCGTACGAAAATTACATCAAGGGTAAGATTGTTGACCCTGCAACTCTAGACGAAGACTATGATCAGATCGATGCTGATGATCTGGAGGAGATGGATCTGCAGTGGCAGATGGCGATGATAGTGAGAAGAGTTAAGAGGTTTATGAAGAAGACAGGTAGAAAGTTTGTTGGTGAAAGACCAGGTTTTAATAAGTCAAAGGTGCGGTGTTATAACTGTCAACAGAATGAACACTTTGCTAAAGAGTGCACAAATGAACGTGTAGAACGCAGTCAAAACAGGTCTACACAACATAGTGGGGGTGGTAATGAGAATAGGGCCATGATATCCAGACAGAACGGGGAGTACAACTGGAATCTGCATGTGGAGGAAGTGTTCGAACAGGCCAATTTGGTGACCATCGAAACTGCAGGAAGTGAGAAAGTGACTGGAGAAAATCAAGCTTACATGGCAGAAGTGACAGACCAGCTCTCCGAGGTAAGTACTAAACTCCCTTGTACGAAATGTGAAAATCTGTCTGAACAATTGAAAACAATAACTGATCAGTTTGTTAGTTTGGATGCTCAATTTAAAACATTAAAAGAAGATCATCATTACACTAAAGCTAGAGAAAATAGTTACAAGGTAAAAATAAAAGCTAGTGAGAAAGATATCAGAAGTCTTAAAGCCAGTCTAGCTGAAAAAATACAAGTAATTGATCTTAGCTATGAAGTGGAAGAGAAAACCAAACTAATAGCTGAAAGGGATAAACAGATAGCTAATCACCAGGTGAAAGTGGTGGAACTAAACAGAAAACTTGAGCAATTTAGAAATTCCTCCGCTATACTTGATCACCTCATAAGTGATCAACGTTCCCCAGTTAAAAGAGGAGGAATTGGATATAATGAAGTTCCACCACCTTATAATCATAACTATACATATGACCCTAGTAATCAGAAATCTGTTGATGTTGAAACTGGTCAGACAGTTCCGGTTAAGGTTACAATTAAAGATCCAGAAGTTAGTAAAGGCGAAACGAGTATGCCTGTTTCTAATGTTAAGATTTCTGTTCCTAGTTTTGTCTCATCAAATTCGGACAAGTCATCCGAGTCGAGTGAGACAAAACAGGAGGCAGTGTTACCAAAACGTGGAGAGGAAAATAAAACAATTGAAAAGAATTCTCCTCTAAACCCGTATGTCCCACCATATGTTAGACAAACGGGCGGTAATGCAGCCTCAACATCTAAAACAACTGTTGATACGAAAGTTGAACACAGGAGTTGTTTCAGATGCAATCAAATAGGACACCTGGTTGCTGATTGCCCTCTAAAGCAGAGATTCAGAGGTATGAGGCCTTCAAAAACTGAGAATAGAACTAACGGTAATTACTATAACTGTAAAAAAGAAAATTCATCAAAGTTCAGATATTGGACTAATCCAGATTTTCAAAGAAATCGATCTCAGTTTTTCCCTGTTAACAACCAAACCATTAGTAATAATTCATTTAATTCATGAAGGTTTGGATGGCCTCATAGTCAATCTACAAGAAGGTATCCTTTTGGGACTTACAGAAATCAGTCTAATACTAACTTTGGACAGCCAAAGTACGGGATGCATTTTAACAGATTTTATCGACCCAAGACCAATAGGTCTTGGGTCCCCAGATTTTAATCCTCTGCTTTAATCGTGCAGGAACAGTTGAACAGGGATGCAAATAATCTATGGGTTGTGGATAGCGGCTGTTCCCGACACATGACGGGTAACAAGAATTTTTTACACGAGTGGAAACCTGTTCAGGGAGGAAGAGTGAGCTTTGCTGGAGAGAGTGGTGGAAGGATTTCTGGAATTGGGACGGTGACTAATGGTAAAATGACGTTAGAGAAGGTGAATTTTGTTGAAGAACTGAAGCATAATCTGCTGAGTGTATCGCAGATCTGTGACAAAGATTACACTGTACACTTTACCAAGAATGAAGCGGTCGTACTATATCCTGGTTTCAAGATACCAGATGAATGGATAGTAATGAAGGCTCCAAGGGAAAAGAATACGTATGTTATGGACATGAGGTCGACTGAGATGGCAACAGAAGAATCGTGTCTTTTGTCAAAAGCAACTGAATCGGAGTCCGAGTTATGGCGTCGAAGAATGGGGCATATTCATCTTCGGAAAATGAGCTACATTGTCAAGAATGGGCCGGTGCTGGGTGTTCCCTTGAAAAATTTCAACTTTGTAGACCAATGCTTATCGTGCAAAAAGGGAAAGCAACACAAGAAATCTCATCACACCAAGAAGGTTAATTCAATAGTCAGTACCCTAGACCTACTTCACATGGATCTCTTCGGTCCCGTGAATGTAAAAAAGCCTAGGTGGAACATCATACTGCTTGGTGATAACTGATGATTTCTCTCGATATTCTTGGGTATATTTCCTGAAGTCAAAGGATGAAACGGTTCAGATGGTAATAAATTTGATTACTAAGGTTGAGAATATTATGGGGAAAAGGGTTAAATACATCAGGAGTGACAATGGGACAGAGTTCAAAAACTATCAGATGGAGATCTTCTGCTTAAAGAAAGGGATAGACCACCAGTACAGCGCTCCGTATACTCCGCAACAAAAAGGAGTGGCTGAGAGGAAGAACAGAACGTTAATTGAAGGAGCCAGAACCATGCTGGCTGATTCGAAACTTCCTGTGGTGTTCTGGGCTGAATCTGTTGCAACAGCCTGTTATATCCTTAATAGAGTTTTAACTGTTAAAAGATTGAATAAAACATGTTATGAACTTATGCATGGGAGAAAGCCTAACTTGAGTGGTCTTGAACCATTCGGGTCCCCGTGTTCGATATTAAAGACAAATTCTAAATTTAGTGAAATAGCCGACGAAGGTATTTTAGTCGGATATGTTGTTGGGACTCCCAACAGACGAGTCTTTAATACATCGACCAGCAAGGATGAGGTGGTGTGTAACACTGATATCACAAGTTACAAATCACCAAAACCAAGCACGGGACCCGCTGGGGCTTTCGACTATGATAGGCTTTTTAAATCTTTTAACATGCCTTACTTGGATTGTGCAGAAGTTGATGAGAGAATTGCTACGAAGATGCTTTATGATGAGGAAGACAATTATGTGCAACGACCGCAGTACGATGAATGTCAGCCTTCCTCGTCAAATGCTGTCGATACCCCTGCTCCCTCTACAGAAGAGGAATTCTTCAATCCGTTTCACTCTCAACAACAATCACCCATTGATGAGCTACCTTCGAACCTGGAAGACAATCTGCAAGTCAGTTCGGTTCCGACTACGAGAGTTCACAAAAATCACCCTTTAGAGAACGTGATAGGTGATCTGTCCGACGGTGTACAAACAAGACAAAGCTTGAATGAGCACACCTGTGTTTACACAAGCATTAAAGATACAGGCATCATTAACGAATGCTTGTACACCTGCTTCATCAGTCAGATTGAACCAAAGAACTATCAAATGGCTCTCAAGGACAGCTCGTGGGTCGAAGCCATGCAAGAAGAGTTAGCCCAGTTCAAGAAGATGGAGGTATGGAATTTGGTTACAAAACCGAAAAATGTGCATGCGATTGGAACCAAATGGGTTTTCAAATGCAAAAGAGATGAGAAAGGGATAATTATCAGGAACAAGGCGAGGCTGGTTATAAAAGGTTTTAATCAGCAAGAGGGGATCGACTACAATGAAGTGTTTGCTCCTGTGGCGAGATTAGAAGCGATTCGATTGTTTTTGGCATTTGCTGCACACAAGGAGATGAAGGTGTTCCAGTTAGACGTGAAGAGTGCGTTTCTTAACGGTAAAGTCGATGAGGTTGTGTACGTTGAGCAACCTCCGGGTTTTCCTGACCCAGACTTTCCTGATCACGTGTACAAGCTAAGTAAAGCGCTATATGGGCTACATCAGGCCCCTCGTGCTTGGTACGCAACTCTATCCGATTACTTGCTTGAGAATGAATTTGAAAGGGGAAAGATCGATAGCACACTGTTCTTTAAGAGAAAAGGAAGTGACTTTCTTCTGGTGCAAGTCTACGTGGACGACATCATCTTTGCTGCATCAAAAGTCGCCATGTGTCAGGAATTTGAAGCCGTCATGAAAAGGAGGTTTGAAATGAGTGCTATGGGTGAACTAACTTTCTTTTTAGGACTGCAGGTTGATCAGAAGAAAGATGGGATGTTCATTCATCAGACTAAGTATGTCCATGACGTTCTCAAACGCTTCAAGATGGAGGACAGCACTCCATTTGATACTCCAGTTTGCGTCAACCATAAACTGGGTGCTGATTCAGATAGCGATGCAGACGTGGACCCCACACAATATCGGGCAATCATAGGTTCTTTAATGTACTTAACTGCATCTAGACCTGATATTATGTTTGCAGTTTGTCTTTGTGCTCGCTTTCAGGAAAACCCAAAGGAATCTCACTTGAAGGGTGTGAAGAGGATATTGCGATATCTCAAAGGCAAGCCTAAGCTAGGGTTGTGGTACACGAAAGGAGGAGACTTGGAGTCAGTCGCCTACACAGATTCTGATTATGGAGGATGCAATCAGAATCGGAAGTCAACAACATGTGGATGTCAGTTTCTTGGAGGCAGATTAGTGTCATGGTAGTGCAAGAAGCAGACCTCAGTCGCCATTTCTACCTGTGAAGCAGAATACATGGCAGCATCGAACTGCTGCTCCCAGGTTCTTCGGATACAACAGCAATTGCGCGATTATGGTCTGAATTTCACTCATACTCCTATTTGCATTGATAACACTGCTGCTATCTCAGTAACTAACAATCCCGTAAAGCATAGCAAAACTAAACACATTGACATCCGTCATCATTTTATACGGGATTGTGCTGAGAAGAAATTGATTGTGCTCGAAAAGGTTGATTCGTTAGATAATTTCGCTGATTTGTTTACTAAAGCGTTTGACAAAACTCGTTTTCAAAACCTTGTTGAGCTAAATGGGATGATCAATCCCGAGTAACTGTGCTTTTCGTCTTTGTTTAAAAAAAAAAAAAAAAAAAAAAAAAAAAAAACCTCACTATCGCTTAGAATTATGTCGGTTGCCTCAGTTTGAAGGACATATCTTCGGATATGTTTGGTCCTCATTTCTACTTGTAGAATATGAGGATAGCCATTAACCAGATGACTGAAAGTGACCGGAGCGGTTTATGATGTGTTTTTATTCTTTCGCTGAAAATTAGTCGTTCATACTTAGTTAGAAGGACACATACTCGTATGTGGTCGGTCCAGTTGATCCATTGGATCTTCAGGATAGCCGTTTACCTGAAGACTTCGACTTGATCGGGGCGATAGAAGTTAAAAACTTTTTTGGGAGATGAAATTATTTTTCAAGTCTACTACTTCATAAGAAGTTTCTTTACTATGTTTAAAAGAAAATTGATCCAACCTTGGAAAGTGATAGACAAACTGATTCTGTGTGCTTAACTAGTGAAGTTATTAGGCCTAAAAGACTTTAGAACAGTCATGTATGTCATGGTAGCTTTTTATGGTGCGTAAAAGTAGAAGTGATACTAACTAAATCTCCTCGATTTTACGTGGAAACTCCTTAAGAGTTGTGCATGTCTCCATATATATCTTTCCGAATGATAGGCAGAAAAGCAATTACCCAGTCATACACGAGCCCGTGAGTGTTCTGATTCCCGTGAAGATAGCGTGTCAAGAAACTGCAGTGATCCAGATTCGGGACTTGCAGTAGTTTACTCTGAAGTTGTGTAAATACTTAAAAAAAATGTGTGTATTGAGACATTCTAGAGTTCATAATGTTAATACTTCTCAATCAAGATGTAAGAAAGCGAACGGGAAGAAGAGTCTAAAGATCGAAGAGTACTTACTATTTAATCAGACACTACGGGTCGAGGTCAACTCGGGGTGACTTGGGGAAAGCCAAATACGCTTTGAGAATAGATAGGAGACATCATAATCTCTGAGTTGTTGCCCATTTAAGTTTTGAGCTTAATTGAACCTAACCCGTATCACAGAAGCAATGAAAACCATTCTAAGTTATTTACCTGCTTACAACCTGTTTCTTTATGTCATAATACAGCTGAACATGGATCTGTGTGACAGTCACTTAATTAGTATGATTCCTGTTCGGATCTTTTCTAAAACATGGTAGTCCCTATCGAGACTGAAATTTGATCCCGTGTACTTTATTTCTAACTTTTATTCTACCTATGTAATTGTATGATTTTATACCTGGTTACTTGGTCTTGATCGTATCATTTAACGCTTTAAAGGATGTTTTAAAACTTAATTGCAAATTGTTCAAATTATAGGGGTTTGTTGTGTAAATTTTCATATCAGCGAAGTTATCCATAACTTCGCCTGCAATAGGCGAAGTTATCCATAACTTCGCCTGTATAACTCTGACCCTATATAAAGAAATTTTTGGTCAAAATCATTATTATTTTCTAAAACCAGCGAACTTATCTTCCAGTAACCTAGGCGAAGTTATATCTCGAATCACATCTTGTTGTTTTTTCTCAGTTTCTAATCCGATTTAAAGGTGTGTAGTGTCATCATATCGTATAATCACTGACAATGGTGTTTATCGAGGTCGTTTTGGTCCGTTTAGTGACCTCGTTCTTTCAAACATCCAACACCCGATTTTCAAACTTATTTTCACGTGGTTGTAATCATATTGATCGTCTAGATCATCTTAAAAACATGTTTTACGAGATCCGCAATCTCCAAATTGACCGAAATCAGTTCGTATTGAACGTCTAACTGTTGCCGATTCATATTCAGGCGAACTTACAGTTTAAGCGAAGTTATCCTTAACTTCGCCTGATAATTAATTATGTAACAGTACATGAGGCAAAGTTGTGGTTAGGCGAAGTTATCATTAACTTCGCCTGGTCCTTTTTTACTTAACATTTATCAGGCGAAGTTCAAGTTGAGGCGAAGTTGTTCCCAACTTCGCCCCACCTCTAACTTCGCCTATACAGAATAAATCATAACTTCGCTCAAGGTAACAGGCGAACTTGTGATTTGCCTCGACGTTTTTCTAACTTAGTCTGTTTTTGTTGTAGAAATGGCAGCTGTAGCTGGAGCAGGTGGTGTAGGTGGTGATGAAGGTGGAGACAACAACCGACAGTTTTTCCCGGGGCATAACATGTACATTACATTGGACCCGGATGCGAGCGGTGTTGATGATTTCCGCGAGATCATCAAGTTTCTACTACGCTCGCGTATCTTTCACGCCATTACCACAACGCTGCCGATATCTTTGCCAAACATAGAAGATTTCTGGCAGACAGTGGAATATGACTGTCGAGACGAGCCCCCGGTTATGCGTGCAACGGTTAACAGTCAGATAGTACAGTTCTCGTCTGAACAGATCAGGGTGGCTTTACAGTTCGGGGATGAAACGAGAGACGATCCTACAGACTTTGTGGCTCCATTCAGAGATGGTGCGTTTCTGAGGATGGGATATTCTGGTCCTCTGGGGGATACTCAGAGACGCAAGGGGTTCTTGCTAGACCAGTGGCGCTTTCTCATGCATGTGATGATAGTCTGCATGTCAGGGAGAAAGGCTGGTACGGATGGAATGGGTGCGACCATGCAGTCGGCGATGACTGCACTGACTTACAATAAGCGTTATAGCTTTAGTCAGATGGTATTCTACGAGATAGATCGTCAGAGAAGAGCGGTGGCGCGTGAGAGATTTCTTATGTATCCAAGATTCCTTCAAATGATCTTGAATCATGTTGCTCCCACGTTACCTCAGCGCCGCCTGATTAGATATGTAGAAAGTGTCAGCAAGAGGATCTTCGCTCAGTGTAGATCATCGAGTGCAAGAAGCAAGCCTGAGCTCCGTCCTCGACATACTCCATTATTTGGGTACTTGATCAACCCAGAGTATGTTCCAGCTCGTGGGGACGAGTTTCGGGATCCTCAACCACAACAGGCTGGAGCACCTCAACCACCACCTGAGGTACAACAAGCTATACCTGCTGCTCCTGTTGTGTCACCGGAGGAAAATGTAGACCTTGATGCAGCGTTTGGCGGTCAAGGATTCTTCGATATGGATTGTGTTGACCCTGAGGAATATGTACAAGTCTCGGTAGCCCGGGTTTCTAGTGTGAATGTTACTAGGGCAGCTACAACGATGGCTGATTCTGATTCTGATGATGATGTGGCTGAAGCGAGACGGACTTTAGTAACACAAGAAAGATGGGAAAAGGAAGAGAGATGCTGATGACAGTGATTCAGATTTTGAGGAAGAAGTACATCAGTTGGTTCGTAGATGTAACGATTCCGGCAAATTCAGGTATACCCTAGCCGGAATATACTATTTACGTGTTATTTAATACTGATTATATGAGTTATAGTATGTTTATACGAGTATATATGATTCACAGTATGAATCATACTCATATATATAGTGAATCGTATTGGAATTACAATTAACCAATGAACGATTATTGAAACCCGAACGAACCGGGAATTACATTATAGACGAAGTATATAATGTTAAGTGATGTTTACGAGGTATTAATGCTTCGGGATAAGTGAATTATAGCACAGAAAAAGGATTTCGATTTATTAGTACGTCGGTACGATAAACGAAACCTTTAACATCAAACCAAGCAAGAGACGATCGATCAAGCCGAAAAAGTTGCGTAATTATTAATAATATGATGTTTTAATGTCATGGTTTAAGTTTTTAAAGTTTTTCAGTTGGTTTTATGTAAATTTTATTTTAACCCGAAAAACGACCATTTTAGGCTCGTTTCAAGCCGAATTACGAGTTTAAACGAGAAACGAACTGAACCAGACTATCCACAACATTATCCGGATTGTGTAATCCAAATGTGTGGCCATGGTTTGAGATGTGGGCCCCCCCCCCCACACCACCACTTGGCCGGCCTTGTTTATACACACACACATTCCATTTTTTTTTCTTTTTTTACTACACAAACTCTCTCAAACCTCTCAAATCTTCAAGTGTTCATCCAAAA
This sequence comes from Bidens hawaiensis, assembly GCF_021521415.1. Lineage (NCBI taxonomy): Eukaryota > Viridiplantae > Streptophyta > Magnoliopsida > Asterales > Asteraceae > Bidens > Bidens hawaiensis. Next base: position 203,109 of record NW_027495070.1, on the reverse strand, counting down.
TCCACCATTTTTAACCAAGAATTGAAGGTATAATACATGTTTTAAGGCTTAAATCTTGTTTCTAATTCTACAATATTGAGAAAAGGAGGTTTTCATGTGAACAATGGGTGAAAACCCGAGATGAAACCGATTCTCGTGTGATCAAGGGATGTATACAAGTTATACAAAGGATCTTGATCCAAGTAATTAGTTAAAAGTGTTTAGAATGAATTTTTACGGTTGAAATCTTGTAAAAATGAGTTTCCATGTGAAAGATGGGTGAAAACCCGAGATGAAACCGACTCTTGCATGATCAAGAGATGTATACATGTTATACAAGGGATCTTGGTCCAAGAAATGAGTAAAAAGAGTCGAGAACGGATTTTTACGGTTAAAACCTTTGTTTTTATATAAAAACCGACACTTTGAAAGAAATGGTTTGATTGTTGGTATAGTTTGCTTGGTATAGTGTTATTGTGCTTGTAAGTGTTGTATCTAGCGGCTAGCAAAGGCTAGAAACCGAGATCCTTGCGATCTAAAGCTAGAAAACACAAGATAGTTCGGTTTTCGTGTGGTTATGAAATTTGGACAGATTGTAGCACGCTTAGATTCGGGTCACGAAATTTCACAGAGATGATCTACACATGAAAATAAGAGATCTGTGAATTTTTGGTAATTTTTGGATAAAAGATGAATATTTGGTGAATTTAATGCTCGGTTTTAGCCAAAAATAGGGAAAAATAGCTAAACATGATGAAAAATTTTGGAAAATTTAAGATAAGCTTTTTATAACATATAAAAGTCACACACAAAATTTGAGCTCAGTTGGAGAAGTCTAAAGGGGCTTTTCGGTAAAACGAGTTCTAGGGCTTTCTAGCTCGGTTTTTGTGAAAATGGCTTGAAAAATAAGTTTTGGGTTCTGGAAAAATTCCAGGAAGTTATGAGGATGACAAGGATCATCCCAGAAAAATTTGGGATTTTTCTAAAGTCTTTTGGTATTTTTGACATATTTAGTGTTTTAATAAGGTTTAAAAATAGATAAATAAATGTAAATATAAGAAAATAAATCTGGAAAAATTTTGTAAAATTTTCTTTCTGTCAAAATAAGTTTTGTGCAAAATTTCAAGACCCGAGACTAAACGGGTAATTATTTGTGCTAAAATGAACATAAAAACAAATATTTAAAGCTTAAAACGTGTAAACCGGCAAAACTCGCATAAGCGAGCTGACTGGTATATAAAAACCTAAAAATGGACCATTTTCATAAAACTAAGTAAATTAAGTAAAAATAAATCATCCGAAAATAATTCGGATGATTTGGGTAATTTTACCCGATTTTACTGTTTCCGGCACCTAAATGACGGAAACGGGCCCCGCGGCCAAACGGGGTGTCAAACCGAGCTCTAATTTCATCACTTTAACTAAATTTACAGTCAAACACCATTTTTGGGTCGGGTGAGACCACACTCATTTTTGAAACTAAAAACGGATAACCGTGCTAGGCACGCAAATCAAGGAAATCATAAAAATGATAATTTTGACCGTCAGACTCTAAGCAATGTCACAATCTGAGTCCTTAGAAGTGTCACGGGATTAACATTGTCCCCGGATCGAGTACAGTACTGGGTTAACAATGTCCCCAGATGTACCGATTAATACGGATTTAATTTATGGAAATTATATAGTAACGACTAGATATTATATTACAGATCCAGGCACGTAGCTGTTCATTGTATTACCCACAGACTCACAAAAATGTGAGTTTTTCACGAGCCCCTTTTAATGAACTGTTTTAAATATTTTCCCGGGGCGGAAAGCATGTTTGTGTTAAATTATCTAAGTACATACCGATCGTATGGAAACACTTGTATATTTTTATATATATATATGGTATGATGCATAGAATAGATAATTTGTTTATCGGGTGGAATTGTTCTGGGGTAACTTAGTTCCCAGAGGGTTATTGGATATATTTCTGGGTTAACAGTGTTCCCAGAGGGTATTGGATATGTTCCTGGGTTAACAGTGTCCCCAGGGGTTATTGGATATGGTTCTGGGTTAACAGCGTCCCCAGAGGGTATTTGATATGCTCTGGGTTAACAGTGTCCCCAGAGGTTATTTGATATGTACTGGGTTAACAGTGTCCCCAGGGGTTATTGGATATGTTCTGGGTTAACAGTGTCCCCAGGGGTCATTTAATGTGTTTTTGGGTTAATAGAGTTTTCACTTACTGGCTTAGCATAATTTCATCATTAACATATGATTTTTATACTGATCTATGGTTTATTTAAATTAGTGAAACTCACCAACTATTCGTAGTTGACCCGTTTTCTTTACATGCTTTCTAGGTATGCCCAAGTTGGAATGATTGATATTTGCTTAACTATCTGTGCTACCTGTTGGAAGCTTGCTGCTCTGTATTTTGTAATGAATATATATTAATGTCTTATTGGTAAAACATGTGTGTAACACCTAGATAGTAATGAAACTCGCAACAATGTAATATGTTATAAATTAATGTAGTGGTATTTTCTTTATAAGCAATGCTGTTGATATCAGATGTGTCTGTTGCATCCCGTGTACGTTTCCGCTGCGGTTACGGGGTGTTACAGAACTTGGTATCAGAGCCATTGGTTATAAAGATTTAGGACGTCTTTAAAAGATACCTAAAATATAACCAGTAGCTCAAGTATTATAGGATCTGAATATCAACTAATAATATATTGTGACGAGATCGGGATGAACTTGGATGGACAAGTGGGTTATTATGGTCCGGAACATAATAACAGACTTGTCTGCACGAGGGAATTCAGGGGAAGTCACGGGGGACTTAAATAGGTAAAATTGGCAACATATGTGTAAATATATGATAATATTATTATGTGGTAAAGTTGTATAAATAAGTATGTGTTAATTTAATTATGAATTACACTATGGAAAGGACTATATGTTTGTTAACTTGTGTGCAGGTAAAAATGGCAAGAACTCCTAGTGTGTCAACGGAAGAGGACCCGGAAGAGGTTAGTTCCGAGGCCTCTGGAAGTCCAAGTGTAGCACCCAGCTCCGAGCCTTCAGAGGCTAGTCATAGTGCCTCTAGACAGACCACCCCAGCTAGGAGTGCTAGTTTACCCTCCCCTGCTAGGGTTACCAGATCTCCTACACCACCCGCACCACAGACCGCCCCGATTCCCCCCAGACACGGTCCCCGCCTCACGGCGCGGATCAGTGCCCCGTATGTCCCGCCCACCGTTACCCCACCCAGATCCACTTACCACAGGGGCGAGTCTTCCCGCCCCCAACCCGAGCCTGCGACCCTACCTGTGTGGGGTCTTCCAAGGCAGGAGCGGGACTTGGCGGCCTGGCTACGTGTGCTCACCGAACAGGTGAACGAGCACTCTGCCGCCCTGGTCGTGGGGGTACAGAGGCGGACGTACCTCGGGGACTGCATACTGGATCACCAGTATGCTATTGACCAGTTAAAGAGGGAGTGCTCATACTCCCACTGGTTGATCGGCCAGATTGAAACCCGAATCCGGGTTATGGTGGCGGTGTTGGTGGTGCTGGTGGCGGTGTTGGTGGGGTTGGTTTACCACCGGGTGTAGATGTGTTAGATGGTAGAATTTTGAACCGCTTTTTGATACTCCGTGTAAGTAGTTAGTGGTGATACTAACACGGAGTGAATCTTGTTTAGTTATAGTACAACCACTGGCCCCTAGTGTGGGTCTCTTGTAGGGCATATCACTATAGATACTTTTGGGTATCATTCAAGCACTGACCCCTTTACGGGTTATGTCGAGATGATACCGACATAGGGCCCTTGTAATAAAACTAGTTATGTAATGTTGACTGATAGTATGTAAACTGATGTTTGTGTAATATGAATCAATGTTTACTAATGAATGAAATATGTATTGTGTTTTATGTTTTGAGATGGTATTGATTATATATATTTCTTTGATGATTGTGTAGAATGGCACCGAAACGATCCACGAAAATATCGGAAGTAGATGTGAGCCGTTTGATTGCTCAACAGTTGGAGGCGGCGATACCGGATATAGTATCGCGCATCGCCGCCAGTATTAATAACTCAACCAATCCAACCCCTCCGAGCAATCAAACGCCCATAAATAATGGCGGGGAACATAATGCTAATCCTCCACCTACCGATAACACGATTCCGAGTAATGACGCACCGCCTACGGTGGTCGCTACAGACAGTAATGGCCCTATACCTACCGTAGAGACCAACCGCACTGGACCATCCAGGGGCTGTTCAATCAAGGACTTTATGTTGTGCAAGCCTTTAGAGTTTAACGGGTCGGAAGGACCGAATGGGTTAGTGAAATGGATAGAGAAAATAGAATCAGTGGTGAATATCAGCAACTGTCCCGAGGATTGTGTCGTTAAGTACGCCACCTGTACGTTCACAGACCATGCCTTGACATGGTGGAACACCATAGTACAGACTCGAGGTCAGGCGGCGACAAACCGCATGACCTGGGCAGAGCTTAAGGATCTTGTTTTGAAACATGTCTGCCCAAAGAATGAATTGCAGAAACTGGAACATGAGTTGTGGAACCTGGAAATGCAGGGGGCGGACCACTTGGGATATACCAACCGGTTTAATGAACTGTCACGATTAGTGCCGTGGTTGGTCACCCCAGAGTCAAAGAGGGTGGAACGTTATATTTGGGGACTTACTCCAGTAGTGAGGAGTATAGTTAACGCGGGAGGACACCAGACGTATGAGGGTGCAGTGACACAGGCTGGTATTGTCACGTATGATTTCTTAAGGAGTGGATCGCTAAAGGCGACAGGAGAGTCGGCTGGAGGAAAGCGAGGTACGTATGACAATAGGATCCGGGAGAAGCAGCAAGGTAAACGTGCTAGACCCACTGCCCAGAACTACGCCATGACTAGTTCGGGCGGAAGGCAAAAACCGCAGAGGGGAACGTTTCCTAAATGTGGGAAATGTGGTTACCACCATGGTGGCGTGTGCAAAGAGGTGGTGTGCCACCGGTGTGGCAGGATTGGGCACTACGCACCCAGATGTAGGACAAACTTGAACAACCTGAATCGTCAACCGCAACCTATCCGTGCGCAATCATTTAGGAACCAACCAACCCAACAGCAAAACCCACAAGGAAACCAATTAGTGACCACCAGCCGTGCTTGCTACGAATGCGGTAGCACAGATCACTTCAAGAAGAACTGTCCGAAGCTGAACCAGGGAGGAAATGGGCGGCAACCCGCGGGTCAGGTATCGTCGTCCAACCCGGCGAGAAGCCGAGCTTTCGTAATAGGGACGAGCGAAGCACGTCAGGACCCCAGCGTAGTGACAGGTACATTCCTTGTTTCTGACCATTACGCTTCTGTATTATTTGATACGGGTGCTGATAGAAGTTTCGTCTTCGTTAAATTCCTGTCATTAGCAAACATGCCGGTTAGTGAATCCATAGAACCCTATACCGTAGAAGTTGCTAACGGTAAGACCATGATAGTCAATCAAATTGTTCGGAATTGTCCTTTTATTCTAAACGAACAATCCTTCCTGATTGACTTGTTACCGGTAGAACTGGGTAGTTTTGATGTGATAGTGGGAATGGATTGGTTAGCACGCAACAAGGTAGAAATAAATTGTGAAAAGAAACTCGTCAAAATCCGGGTGTCGGATGACGAAGAAGTATTAGTGCAGGGTGATAAATCGGGCAATATGATGCCATTTATATCTCACCTCAAGGCGCTAAAATATATGCGTCAGGGATGTGTGGCGTATCTAGCGAGCCTGACGGCCACTGATTCTGAGGAAAAACGAGTGGACGATATTCCCGTGGTACGCGAATTTCCACAAGTTTTCCCAGAAGAACTTCCTGGATTACCGCCAACCCGACAAGTCGAATTCAGAATCGACTTATTACCTCAAGCCGGCCCTGTTGCTAAGGCCCCTTACAGACTTGCACCGTCCGAGATGCAAGAACTATCCAACCAGTTGCAGGAATTGTTGGATAAGGGGTTTATACGTCCCAGTTATTCCCCGTGGGGTGCACCTGTACTATTTGTGAAAAAGAAGGACGGAAGCCTTCGAATGTGCATTGACTACAGGGAATTGAACAAATTAACCATCAAAAATAGGTATCCTCTTCCCCGAATCGATGATTTGTTCGACCAACTACAAGGTGCGAGCTATTTCTCAAAAATTGATCTTAGATCGGGATACCACCAAGTTAGAATTCAAGAGGAGGATATCCCGAAAACCGCGCTTCGGACTCGCTACGGCCACTACGAATTTTTAGTTATGCCTTTTGGGCTAACAAATGCGCCAGCGGTGTTCATGGATCTCATGAACCGAGTCTGTAAACCCTATCTCGACAAATTCGTCATCGTGTTTATTGACGATATTTTGATATATTCAAAGAGTAAAAAAGAACACGAGCGACATTTGAGGTTAATTTTGGAACTTTTGGATCAGGAGAAGTTGTATGCAAAATTCTCCAAGTGTAACTTCTGGTTACAAGAGGTGCAATTCCTCGGTCACGTTATAAACCACCAAGGAATACACGTTGATCCGAGTAAGGTTGAAGCAATTAAGAATTGGCAAGCACCTAAATCTCCAAAGGAAATCCGCCAATTCTTAGGCTTAGCTGGATACTATCGTCGATTTATAGAGAACTTTTCCAGCATCGCCCAACCTTTAACCCTCCTGACTCAAAAGGATCGGAAGTATGAATGGGGTGAAGAGCAGGAAATGGCGTTTCAAACGCTAAAACAAAGATTGTGCCAAGCGCCAATCTTAAGTCTCCCCGACGGAGACGATGGATTTGTTGTATATTGTGACGCATCCCGTAAGGGGTTAGGATGCGTGTTAATGCAAAATAAAAAGGTCATAGCCTATGCGTCTCGACAGTTAAAAGTTCATGAGAAAAACTACACTACTCATGACTTGGAACTGGGAGCAGTCATCTTTGCACTTAAAATCTGGAGACACTATCTCTACGGTACAAAGTGCACCATATTCACTGATCATAAAAGTTTGCAACACATATTCGATCAGAAAGAACTGAATATGAGGCAACGAAGATGGGTCGAGTTGCTGAGTGACTATGACTGTGACATTCGATATCACCCCGGCAAGGCTAACGTCGTAGCCGATGCCTTGAGTAGGAAGGATCGGGTTAAACCATTGCGAGTGCGGGCGTTGGGGATGATAGTCCAGTCAAACCTTTCGGATTTGATTCGAGCCGCTCAACGCGAGGCGTTGAAAGAGGACCAATTGGATAAAGAAGGACTCTACGGGAATGAGAAGAATTTCGAACAGCGTGTGGACGAAATTCTCTATTTCAAAAGTCGGATTTGGATTCCGACCCTCCATGACCTTCGTAATTTGATCATGGATGAAGCGCATAAGTCGAAATATTCCATACATCCGGGATCAGATAAAATGTACAAGGATGTGAAAGAATTTTACTGGTGGCCAGGTATGAAAAAGGATATAGCCACATACGTCGGCAAGTGTACGACGTGTGCGAGAGTTAAAGCGGAGCACCAGAAACCCTCGGGAATGTTGCAACAACCGGAAATTCCGGAATGGAAGTGGGAGCAGATCACAATGGATTTTGTGACACACCTCCCCAAGACGCCCCGAGGTCATGATGCAATTTGGGTAATCGTGGATCGATTAACCAAATCAGCACATTTCATTCCAATTAGGAATAATTTTAACACTGAGAGACTTGCGCAAATTTATATGAATGAAATAGTGTCTCGTCATGGCATCCCCATCTCGATCATCTCCGATAGGGATAGCCATTTCACCTCCAAACTTTGGCAAGCTGTCCAAGAAGCGTTGGGAACACGTATTGACCTAAGCACAGCTTACCACCCTCAGACCGATGGTCAGTCTGAGAGGACCATTCAAACTTTGGAGGATTTGCTTCGTGCCTGCGTACTGGACTTTAAGGGAAACTGGGATCAACATCTCCCACTCGTTGAATTTTCCTATAATAACAGTTACCATAGCAGTATAAAGGCAGCACCTTATGAAGCATTGTATGGACGGAAGTGCCGATCACCACTTTGCTGGTCTGAAGTGGGTGACTCGCAGGTCATTAGATCGGATCTGGCCCAGGAGACGACCAGCAAGATTCTTGAAATTAAGAACAACCTGAAAGCCGCGCGGGATCGGCAGAAGAGTTATGCCGATACCCGTCGGAAACCGTTGTCATTTGAGAAGGGCGAAAAGGTATATTTAAAAGTATCACCGTGGAAGGATGTGGTTAGATTTGGCAAGGCGGGGAAGTTAGCCCCGAGATATATTGGACCATTCGATATTATTGCAAAAATCGGTCCTGTAGCTTACCGATTAGAACTGCCTGATGAATTAAGTGCAGTTCATAACGTGTTTCATGTGTCGAATTTGAAAAGATATCTGGCGGATGAGACATCGGTGTTACCCTTAGAGGGCGTTCAAATAAATGATAAGCTTAACTTCGTAGAGGAGCCCATTGAAATAGTGGACGGTAAGATCAAGCAACTTAGACACAATAAGATCTCGTTGGTCAAAGTTAGATGGAATTCGTAACGAGGCCCAAAATTTACTTGGGAACGAAAGGATGAATTTCGGAAGAAATACCCCCACCTATTTCCTCAAAAGGAAGTAGTTGACGCGTAAAATTTCGAGGACGAAATTTTTATAACGGCGGGAGAATGTAACGATTCCGGCAAATTCAGGTATACCCTAGCCGGAATATACTATTTACGTGTTATTTAATACTGATTATATGAGTTATAGTACGTTTATACGAGTATATATGATTCACAGTATGAATCATACTCATATATATAGTGAATCGTATTGGAATTACAATTAACCAATGAACGATTATTGAAACCCGAACGAACCGGGAATTACATTATAGACGAAGTATATAATGTTTAGTGATGTTTACGAGGTATTAATGCTTCGGGATAAGTGAATTATAGCACAGAAAAAGGATTTCGATTTATTAGTACGTCGGTACGATAAACGAAACCTTTAACATCAAACAAGCAAGAGACGATCGATCAAGCCGAAAAAGTTGCGTAATTATTAATAATATGATGTTTTAATGTCATGGTTTAAGTTTTTAAAGTTTTTCAGTTGGTTTTATGTAAATTTTATTTTAACCCGAAAAACGACCATTTTAGGCTCGTTTCAAGCCGAATTACGAGTTTAAACGAGAAACGAACTGAACCAGACTATCCACAACATTATCCGGATTGTGTAATCCAAATGTGTGGCCATGGTTTGAGATGTGGGCCCCCCCCACACCACCACTTGGCCGGCCTTGTTTATACACACACACATTCCATTTTTTTTTCTTTTTTTACTACACAAACTCTCTCAAACCTCTCAAATCTTCAAGTGTTCATCCAAAATCCACCATTTTTAACCAAGAGTTGAAGGTATAATACATGTTTTAAGGCTTAAATCTTGTTTCTAATTCTACAATATTGAGAAAAGGAGGTTTTCATGTGAACAATGGGTGAAAACCCGAGATGAAACCGATTCTCGTGTGATCAAGGGATGTATACAAGTTATACAAAGGATCTTGATCCAAGTAATTAGTTAAAAGTGTTTAGAATGAATTTTTACGGTTGAAATCTAGTAAAAATGAGTTTCCATGTGAAAGATGGGTGAAAACCCGAGATGAAACCGACTCTTGCATGATCAAGAGATGTATACATGTTATACAAGGGATCTTGGTCCAAGAAATGAGTAAAAAGAGTCGAGAACGGATTTTTACGGTTAAAACCTTTGTTTTTATATAAAAACCGACACTTTGAAAGAAATGGTTTGATTGTTGGTATAGTTTGCTTGGTATAGTGTTATTGTGCTTGTAAGTGTTGTATCTAGCGGCTAGCAAAGGCTAGAAACCGAGATCCTTGCGATCTAAAGCTAGAAAACACAAGATAGTTCGGTTTTCGTGTGGTTATGAAATTTGGACAGATTGTAGCACGCTTAGAGTCGGGTCACGAAATTTCACAGAGATGATCTACACATGAAAATAAGAGATCTGTGAATTTTTGGTAATTTTTGGATAAAAGATGAATATTTGGTGAATTTAATGCTCGGTTTTGGCCAAAAATAGGGAAAAATAGCTAAACATGATGAAAAATTCTGGAAAATTTAAGATAAGCTTTTTATAACATATAAAAGTCACACACAAAATTTGAGCTCAGTTGGAGAAGTCTAAAGGGGCTTTTCGGTAAAACGAGTTCTAGGGCTTTCTAGCTCGGTTTTTGTGAAAATGGCTTGAAAAATAAGTTTTGGGTTCTGGAAAAATTCCAGGAAGTTATGAGGATGACAAGGATCATCCCAGAAAAATTTGGAATTTTTCTAAAGTCTTTTGGTATTTTTGACATATTTAGTGTTTTAATAAGGTTTAAAAATAGATAAATAAATGTAAATATAAGAAAATAAATCTGGAAAAATTTTGTAAAATTTTCTTTCTGTCAAAATAAGTTTTGTGCAAAATTTCAAGACCCGAGACTAAACGGGTAATTATTTGTGCTAAAATGAACATAAAAACAAATATTTAAAGCTTAAAACGTGTAAACCGGCAAAACTCGCATAAGCGAGCTGACTGGTATATAAAAACCTAAAAATGGACCATTTTCATAAAACTAAGTAAATTAAGTAAAAATAAATCATCCGAAAATAATTCGGATGATTTGGGTAATTTTACCCGAATTTACTGTTTCCGGCACCTAAATGACGGAAACGGGCCCCGCGGCCAAACGGGGTGTCAAACCGAGCTCTAATTTCATCACTTTAACTAAATTTACAGTCAAACACCATTTTTGGTTCGGGTGAGACCACACTCATTTTTGAAACTAAAAACGGATAACCGTGCTAGGCACGCAAATCAAGGAAATCATAAAAATGATAATTTTGACCGTCAGACTCTAAGCAATGTCACAATCTGAGTCCTTAGAAGTGTCACGGGATTAACATTGTCCCCGGATCGAGTACAGTACTGGGTTAACAATGTCCCCAGATGTACCGATTAATACGGATTTAATTTATGGGAATTATATAGTAACGACTAGATATTATATTACAGATCCAGGCACGTAGCTGTTCATTGTATTACCCACATACTCACAAAAAGGTGAGTTTTTCACGAGCCCCTTTTAATGAACTGTTTTAAATATTTTCCCGGGGCGGAAAGCATGTTTGTGTTAAATTATCTAAGTACATACCGATCGTATGGAAACACTTGTATATTTTTATATATATATATGGTATGATGCATAGAATAGATAATTTGTTTATCGGGTGGAATTGTTCTGGGTAACTTAGTTCCCAGAGGGTTATTGGATATATTTCTGGGTTAACAGTGTTCCCAGAGGGTATTGGATATGTTCCTGGGTTAACAGTGTCCCCAGGGGTTATTGGATATGGTTCTGGGTTAACAGCGTCCCCAGAGGGTATTTGATATGCTCTGGGTTAACAGTGTCCCCAGAGGTTATTTGATATGTACTGGGTTAACAGTGTCCCCAGGGGTTATTGGATATGTTCTGGGTTAACAGTGTCCCCAGGGGTCATTTAATGTGTTTTTGGGTTAATAGAGTTTTCACTTACGCGCTTAGCATAATTTCATCATTAACATATGATTTTTATACTGATCTATGGTTTATTTAAATTAGTGAAACTCACCAACTATTCGTAGTTGACCCGTTTTCTTTACATGCTTTCTAGGTATGCCCAAGTTGGAATGATTGATATGTGCTTAACTATCTGTGCTACCTGTTGGAAGCTTGCTGCTCTGTATTTTGTAATGAATATATATTAATGTCTTATTGGTAAAACTTGTGTGTAACACCTAGATAGTAATGAAACTCGCAACAATGTAATATGTTATAAATTAATGTAGTGGTATTTTCTTTATAAGCAATGCTGTTGATATCAGATGTGTCTGTTGCATCCCGTGTACGTTTCCGCTGCGGTTACGGGGTGTTACAGTAGATCAAGAAGGGAGAGGACAGGTGCAGGTTCGGGAGCTGGTGAGAGCTCAAGGGTGGTTCGTTTCACTCCACCCGCACTGTCTGGTATGACTATAGTTCCGACATCATTACTAGTTACAAGGCCAAGCGCCACGGACGTTCCCGTGGTGGCTACCTCATCCTCATTCGGCCTACCACTCACTACATTCCAACTCTCGACTCCGGAGATTGTATCTTTGCCACCTCCAACTCTTACTTCAACGGAGGTCGTGGCAAGATTTATTGAGTCGACAGTTGTAGCTACTGCAGGGTTGTCAGTTACGATACCACCCGTGGTTACGTTTACGCCTACTTCTGAGGTCTCGGTTACATTGGAAATCCCTCCTCAGTACACTCAAGATATATCACATCTGAGGTTTGATTTCGATGCAACGTTATCCGACTCGGAACGAATAGCAGCGCTTGAAAGGGTCGTGGTAGAAAAATCAAGGGTAAATCTTATCCAGACCCATGCTATTCAGCGCCTCGTTGCAGAGAATCAGATACAGTCGTCCCTGCTGATCGAACATGGAAAAATAATTGATGCTTTGAAACAATTCTTGGCATCTCAGGGGGAGACGGGCTGTAAGGGTGATGAGCTGAGGACGAAGAAGTGTAATGATCGAGACGATGATCCCAATGCATCGAAAGGTGCAGGTGGAGAGTTGCCAAGAACTGAACAAGCTCTTGGGACTTCCACATCTCAGGGGGAGTCAACGAGTGCAGCTGGCGGTTCGGGTGACGATGTGGTGGTCGTGGATGCTGAGATGATGGATGATGATATTGTAGGTGATGAGGATGTGTTACCGGTTGATGAGATAGAGAAGATTGGGGCAGAGATTGTTGTTGATAATGAGATTGAAGAGGGAGAGATTGTAGAGGAGAACATTGAGCATGAGATTCCGGAAGTTGATAAGGCAGATATGAGTCAAGATATGGGAAGCGATGAGACGGAATGGGAGGAGCAGCCAAGATGGAAAGAAGGCTACGCTAAGTGGTTCGTAAAAACGAAGAAACCGGCGGTCCCTACTATGTTCAAGAAAAGTTACAACATCAGGGGTTATGCTGAATCGAAAAAGGGGATTATATGCTGGTTATATGATGAGCAGTTGAGGCTTTTTGTGATTAAAAGGTATGATGGGGTTCAGTATCGTTGAATACGTTGCCTGAGTGTGAAGTGAAGGACTTAGCCAGGTTGGGGTTGATAAACAGGAGTGATGATAACATGGCTAGGGTCATTGGAAAGATTGTTTGGAAGGAAAGTATAAAGGAGAAAAAGTTCAAGCTGTTGAAACCACAGAAAGGAAAACTTATTGAAGATAAAGATAGAGGGATGAGAGCAGATGGCAAGCCTTGGATGATCATGAAGTATAAGTCGATCCGGTGTTTAAAAGAAGTGCCGATGAAACAAATGCCCAAGGATGTGCTCAAAGATCTGAAGTGGTGGTATGTGGATTGTGAAACAGCTGAAGCAGTAATGGAGGATGAAGATGAACAAGAGCTGATGAGAGTATATGATCCTATGCATTTAGTGAATTTGTCTCAAGCTGATCTGCAGGTGCTGAACGAGAAAAAGATATTTTATATTCCTGCTTGGAAAGAAGAAGCGAAGAAATATCAAAGAATAGTATCGGTTTGTGTACGAGAAGGAGTTCATGCTTGAAGATGAAAGATACAAGATTGTTAAAGATTACAAGACACGTGTTTGAAGATAGAGATATGAAGCTACTACCAAGGGGGAGTCTGTTGGTACATGATGTCAATAGTTCAGTGTCTAGTGTCTGTAATCGAGTTAGTTGGATTTGTGTTTTGGATGTAAGCGAAGTTCTCACAAGTTCGCTGATATAGGCGAACTTGTGGAACAAGCGAAGTTAGGAACAACTTCGCCTAAACATGTTAGGCGAAGTTGTCGACTGTTAAATAGTCTAGGTTACGGCTGTGTTTCATAGAATTAGAAGTAACGAGTTTACGAGTTGTGTAATCGGTGATCAGTGAATCACGTGTTTCCAGTTGCAATACAACGTGTCTTTGTTTATTGTAACGTGTGTTTGATCGTGTTACGTGTATCGTCTTCTACGCTCATATCGTCTTACTTATGGATTCCGCACCTACGTAGAACGAGATATTCCGTGTAGATCCGGCTGGGAACCTACAGTGTTTCCCAGAAGTTTAGAAAAAAGGGTGCCGCGCTACACGATGGTCCAAAAGGAAGGGGGTATCGCGCTACGCGATGACCCGGTTAAGTAACCGGATACACATGTCCAACCACGTGTCAACACGTGGCACAATCTTACGTATTGTGGCGTCGCGCTACGCGATGGCCTATGGAAAGGCCCATCGCGCTACGCGACGGTGGACAAAACTTTGCCTATAAAAGGAGGCTACGGGTTTGAAGCAATTTCATCCCACAATCACTTTTCTTTACACACATATAACCTTGGGAAGCGTGCCCGACCATTTTGAGGTTCTAAGGTCCTGATTTCTCGAGAAACGTGCAAGAATTTGGGGTTCTAACGCCCTGTAGATTGGTTAAGCGAGTTAGAAGCAAATTTCTGACTGGTCAAGCTATAGAACGTGATAGAGAGTAGAAGTGCTGCTCGATCAATCTTGAGCGTCTAACTCAGAATACCTATGGGAGGAAGGGGTTCTGCTTAAGTGTAAGACCCCGAATCCCAGGAATCCGACAGTTGGGAATCATACACGAAACTTACAAAATTCTTAAACCCAAAACAATTCATTTCATTTCAAAAACTATTTCAGAGTATAATTCAGCGGAAAACATAAATAATAAAATAAGTTCCCAAAACCAATTTAAATGTATTTAAATAAATGTTAAAAAGAAAACGTTTATTATTATTGAAACATCCGACTAAGTATGCTCTCCACCGTCCAAGTAGCTTCGTGCACGTCCAAGCGGCAATGCATCCACCTCCTAACCTGAAACTCACACTAACATGCACACAAAGTCAGCTTGAGCTGAGTGAGTTCAAGTTTTAATAAATAACATCAATATTAATAATCATAATAGTCATTCCCAAAGGTTTTAAACTATAAAAGGGATACATCAGTTAGGCCATCATCTTCGATAAATAATCATCCTTATGTATATATACATATACAAACCTACATATAAACATCTTTATAAGTGCATCCCTATATATATATATATATATAAATATATATATATATATATATATATATAACATCCAAGTAATAACATCAGGGTCGAGCAAACGTACAACCCAAACACGTAACATCAGGGTCGAGCAAACGTACAACCCCATCAGGGTCGAGCAAACGTACAACCCCATCAGGGTCGAGCAAACGTACAACCCAAACACGTAACATCTCATCAACGTATGCAAATACAAAGTAGGCATACGTAACATCCGTAGTCGATAACGACTACTAACATCGCCAAATATTGTCCATACAATAATATATACATACATACTATAACATCCCAAGGCCTACCATATATAAGCAAGCCTATATAAAATAGTTTAAATGTTTCATCAAGCAAAATCGTTTAGGTGTGCATGCTAGCCCAAAACTTAAAAAGAGTTAAAAGGGGCATCATGAACTCACCTGACACGAGACACGGATTCACCACGAGCTAGAGAATCCCTAAGTAATCCCAAGACTCAAACACCTGTCGGTTTACATTCAATCAATACTAATGACATCAAGATGACTCGTTTATCCTGTGAGACGTTCTAACGAGGTTCGGGTCACCTAAAGCCTCGACCTCATCAAACTAAATCACAATAGCCCCCGAGGCCTCACATTCACCAATACGACCCTTAGATACTCCCGGGAATAAAGAATTCCCAAATTACCCCTGGAAGCACTAGGTGATACCAATACGCGCGTTTAAGAGTCGTTTAGGCCGTTAACATCCAACTCAGCCCCGTGTGGACCCATTATGATAAAATCACAGTCAACAAGTCCACACGATGCTATACGAGTCAAATGGGTCGGTAACTCGCAAGTACAACGCACCAACTACTTAATAAACGCAATTGCGCGTTGTACCAACCCATTGGAGTAACCGACAACCGATTCAGCCCCATAACTAATAAAAATGATTTTTCAACAGTCCGTACATCAAACCAAGTTCCCCCGAGCTGAATTGGTCGTTAATCACTTCCACCCTCGCGTTAAACGCAACAACCTACAATTCTAGTCAACCGAACACTAACAATCAAGCTACAACTAGTTGACCAATCTAGCGAACACCAATGAACATGATTTTTAGGTATGATATACGGGACATAACTAAGAAGATTGTGGTGCAAAAACTCACTTCAAACAGCCTCGACAAGAACATAATTGAACATCCACCGGTTAAGCCTAAAACGAACCTATTGATCAATAACAAATAAAACATGCAGATTTTTGCATGCGAATATGCATTTAATTACATGGGATAAACTTTGAAATAAATTATTAAATTTTTACCAGACTTTAATAAATGTCTTAGTTTTATAAAAATATTTTTATTATATTTTTCTAGTGGACACAAAAATTATAAAAATTCCTCCAACACAGCAAGATACGTGCAGCTATTTCAGTGCACAACAAAATGGTTTTATTTTTATAAAATTCATTACCGAACCAAATTAAACGATTCCAATTGGGTTTGATTCTTAACTCAAAATATAATTTCCAGAAATGGAACTAACTAATTTCGACTTGTTGAAAAAGAGTTATGATGTCAGGAAGACAGACCAGAGTCCGTCATCCCGCATCAACTTTGACACTCGATTTTATAAATTCATAAAAACCATTCAAATCTCGTCCAAAAATTACATATTATACCTTTCTGGAAACTAGACTCAAAGTAGAACATCATGGAATCAAGAATCGATCAAAAACAATGGATTATCATCGCGTTACAGACCCTACAATAAACGTATACGAATCTGTCAGCAAACTGTTATCAGCAAAACTCAACCCTAACGTGTTCAATAATGGGTTAAATGGTGAAAAAGACTTGCATGGACGTTAGACTAATCTTTAATTGATGTTTTACGCTCACTGCTTGGCCGGAAAAAGGAAAATCGCGGGGGGGGGGGGGGGTCTGGAGCTGCCGATCGGACTATGAAAGGGGTTAGGGTTAGGTTTGTTTATGTTATAAACATTTTTCACATCTAGTCCCTCCAATTATAAAGAATTAACATTTTGGTTGAAAAGTTAAATGTTATAACGTACCGGGATGGCGAGAGGGCTTCTGAGAAAGGTCGGTTAAACCCCGAGAATTATACATACTTTACAGGCTTTAATTCTTTTAAACCGAAAATTAATGGGTGTTACATTAAGTATTATTTTATTATTATAATGGCTTGGACCATAGTCGGGGGTATAGCCCGAACCTTGATCATTATTGTTAAGTACAACATGATTTTCATAAGTAAAGGTTATAGTCAAAATATTGTTTCTTTATGATTAAGAAACGTAAGGAATAAAATAATATTTCTTTATGATTAAGGAATGTATGCAAAGGTTATAGTTAAATTAATGTTTCTTCTTGAAAAAGAAATCCAGTGTAGTTGTTTCTTCCTGAAGAAGAAACATAGTATATGATTAATGAATAGACAAAGAGGACTTAAGGTCCAAATGTTTTATGGAAACTAATGAATTGTCAAGGTTAAAGCTATACGAAACAGACTATAGGTCTAAAGCTAGATCGTTGATCTAGGTATTTATACAAAGGTTATTCTCGTACTATAGGTTCAAGATAGCAAGAATGCATAAATCAGTAAGATATACTGATCAAGAACAAAAGGTGAATACGCCCAATCTTTATATAACATGAATATGTTCTCCGACGTGAATACGTCCAACATTTTTATGTGTTTTATGACGTGAATACGTCTATGTACTGTTTTAAAATATTTACTATGGAAGGTTATCCATAGATAAAGAGTCAGAAAAGATTTATATGAGGATTGGTACGAATCCTCTATGTTTATGAAATGTTTACTCTTATAAACTATGGACTATTATCCATATGTAAAGAGCTATGAAAGTATTTGCATGAGGGTTGGTTCAAATCCTCTAAAAACATTTTGATATAAGGTACTAAACACTCAGACTAAAATACACAAGTGTCTGGATCCATACATATATGATTTGTAGTGGGCACACTACAAACATACTGACCATGAGGCAAATGACTGTCTCTAGGGCGAATGAAGTCTAATTATGTGGTCTATTGGTATTTTTAGTTCCGATGAGATGGGATGAGGCCCACTGAGTCGTTGAATGCTATTAGTGTTATGTCATAACGAAAGTGAGTTGATATTAATTATGATTATGTTATGATGAATTATGAAACCTTTTATTGAGTCAGCGTTATTCACCAGCATATAACTGACGTAATTTCCCCACATTTCAGGGATACGGTAAAGGTTAGAACAGACAAGCAAGACAGATTAGAAGATTGGTGATATAGTCATTAGACGTTATCTGATGGTTCAGATATTTTATTTAAAATGTTATAAAGAATGATATTTTCAAATCACAGGTATTTGAAATATTTAACGGGTATTGGATCCCGAGTTTTTATTATAATTTTTATTAAAAAGGACTTTCGCTTAAAGAACGTAATTCTGATATATTTTTGACAAAAGTGGTACCAACTGGATGTGTTTCTTAATTAGTGTCTTTGTATTTATTTCTAGCTCAATCACTGGCTATCAACTAATCAACCAATTGAAAGCTTTAAAACTTGGTTTGTTCAGTTTTGCCGGTAAGGATATTTTGTGCTTGAATACAAGTTCCACAATCAAACATATGTTGTTGCGAGGATAATACATGATAGTGGTTATGTTTAAGGGGAGCTTCTTGAGTATAACTAGTATGGGTTGCTTGATGATGTCTTAGGGGATGGAATTTCATGGTGTCGTGTATATTGTTGTGATCTTCATATGTATATGTTTTGATAGTTAGGGGGTTATAGTCGACCTAATACATTGTTTGATTGACAACAAATATATATCAAGGCTATAAGCTAACAACTCATTCGTTCTAGCATTACAAGCCAAACAATTGTATTATACATTGTATCCTTCAATGAAAAGGATTTGAACATCAGTGTGTTTGTTGTTAAGATGAAGCCAATGGGGTATATGAAGATACCGCAATGTGTTAACGAAGTGTAGATAATGATATGAAGAGCAGTTCCAGTAATCAAAGTATAGTTGTAGTGACCCGATGTCTTGGTTTTCAAGACTCTTGATCTAGATTTAGCAACTCCAACACTAGCAACAAAGCAACAAATAAAGAACATAGAAAAAAGTTTGTGTAGAATAGGACCAATCTAATCAGAAATTTTGTAACCCAAAACAAACATTTAATTGATTAAAATACCTACAAAGTGTTTTAAGTTCATTGCATTTGTACAACCCGGGAATACTCAAAAGAGTTATGTGAGGTGAATTGAATAGGAATGTTAGGTGACACGGATTTATTGGTTTGTGTGTTGAATTGGGTAGTGATTGAGTTTGGTGTAGCAAAGCGAGATGGAGACGCCACCCACTTGGCCAATCAGCAACCTAAAGCGCCAACACCACTACACGAGTGTTGAAGTAGAGAGCCAAAACACCTTTCGCTTAAAGCTTTAATGGAAAGAAGATTGTGAGGGTATGAGACCAACTCAAAACCGGCCAATCATGCATTTTATTTTAGTTAAAACACTACACCTACACCTACACCTTTATGAAAAAGAGGCTTACTTAAAAACTCGCATACTAAATAAAAGTGACGTGACACTTTAACTTGATTGTGCGTCTATCCTATTGTGTTGTCTAAAAATATATGGAAATGAATTTGTTAGGCGTTATTTCTGTCGGTAAGATATGTTTATATTTTGTTCGTGGGTAGGAAAGGATCGGATGAGACAGATATTCTAGATGGGACCCATGAGCAGGGGGAATCCTACGCACACAGTGCGTTAGGGGCTGAGATGAAAAGATACGATATGGCAACGGAAGCTAATCATTTCGAATTGTCTTGAAAATTGTAGTAATTGCGACGCCTTCCTTCCTTACACACCTTTTGGAATGCTTTTTCCTTTATTACGGCCGGAGCCTTTATTTATTTATTTTACATATTCTATTTATCAACCTTCTTTATAATTAATTAATATTATATATATTTTCAATCCAATAGGAAATGATGATCAAAATAGATTATATGGATTAGGTTGGAAAACAAAAATTGAACCGAACTCAAATTAGGTTTCCTGTTTGGTTCGGTTTCCAAAAAGAAAAAAGAAAAACGAACCAATAAACACCCTTGGCTAAAGTTATGCACACATTAATACTCGAGGTTGATATATCAGACTAGTACACAATTCACAGTTATATGATCACTCATGTTGTGTTTCCTTCTCTCATCATTTAACAGAGTTTTTCAAAAGAGAAAAAAAATATAGAGGTCCTAAATAGTCGATGACACATAAGCACAATGTTAATATGCTCATTTTTATGTAAAACATGTGATCCAAACTCAAAAAAGACAAAAACCTATAAACGTTGAGATAAAGGTAAGATGGTACGATGTTGTTTGATTTGGGTTAGGTGATGAGGTATTGGAGAAGTACTTTCAGTCTTTATGGAAGTACAAGTGGTTAATGCATGAGCCACTAGAAAAACATATTGCGTCACATTCGAAACCCTTTTTATGTAATGTCGTGTAAACAAGTTGCCATTCTCATATAAACTTACAAGTACATCAAGTATGTTGTATGTACCACTCCTTCCTGCCTTTTCTACTTTCAACTTGTCTACCTTACGTATGCTTGCTTAATACACAATGAGTGCAGTACGATTATGATATTTTCACATATAGATCCAACTGCGTAGGGTCAGGTCGGCTTCTTCAGGCCTAACTATGAGCATTTTTAGTCTTCTTTTTTTTTCGGATTTGTAACTAATTAAGAATACTACAATTAGCTAACTTTATTTTTTTAACAGCATTTGGTACCTCGGTGCTCGAGTGAGGCTTCCTAAGACGGAATGTCAACCATCTAATTGATTTGATGCTCCAGACCTGACTCGCCCAAAAGCAACATCAAAGAGGAAACCCGCCTCAAAAATCCCAAGCCTTAACCATCATCCCAATGTCATTTAACCAGAAAGCCAATTATCATAAGCTAACTTACTTTATATGTGAAGAGAAATCACTATTCATTTTATCCGCTCATCAACCTGCAAGTGGCTCAATTTTGTTTTATTTT
Organism: Bidens hawaiensis; assembly: GCF_021521415.1. NCBI lineage: Eukaryota > Viridiplantae > Streptophyta > Magnoliopsida > Asterales > Asteraceae > Bidens > Bidens hawaiensis. Next base: position 181,862 of record NW_027495070.1, on the reverse strand, counting down.
TTAAAATTTTAATCAAAGTTACAATTAAAATTTGACACTTCAAAAGTTACAACTTAGTTCCTGAAGTTCAACTATAGATACCCTTTATGCCCTATACTTACCCAGTCCAGTTCTTCCATATCTTTTGTTTTTTTTATCTTTTGTAACTTTTGAAATACAAATCTTATTAAATTACGAATATACTACTGCGTAGTTATTAATTTTATATAGGTTTCCGTGTAAATTTCATTCAAAACGGAGTTGTGCTTGATAATGTAAAAGTTATCGAAACACAAATGTACAAGGCGTCAAATCTGCTTAAAATTTTCGTTTTTACTCTTACAACTTTTAAAAAATTTGAATTTGCCATTGCAGCCTGTTAACTTTTATTATGGTTTCAGTTTTTTTTAATCCAATTTTGCCATTACGACATGCTATTTTTATTAGCATTTCGGCATGAAACTTGTAAAGGTTTCGTTTCTTTATATAAGTTTCGAATATTATCAACGCCCCTAATGCAAGACGGGGCCATGCCCATGCCTACTTGTTAATGTATTAAATATTTAAATGTGATCTACAAAAACAAATACTTTAATAAGAGGTTAGTAACATCATTGTTTTATACAGTATGTTGGCAGAAAATTGAAGCTGTATAGATAATGGTGATACCTGTTTGGCTGTTTCTGAAGACAGCCATCAAACATAAATATATTTTCTACTTTCTTCCAACATATGCTGCCAGTTTTGACAAATCTGGGATCCAAAACGACAATTCAGAAGAACCCGTAACAAACATTAGACTGCCCGGGGCCCATTTTATGACAGGTGGTTCGTTTTCAGTGCTCAACCAACTAGCCACCTGTAAAGAATTAGGTTGGGACACAAATAAGCGTCTGCCTTTAAATAACTTTGTTAAATAAATAGCAAATACTGAATTGATTATAATAATACTTTGGACCATACTTCTTTGCCACTACGAATGTTCCAAGCATAAACGCTGCCATCACCCGAACCTGCAAAATAAGATTCTGATTATAATCCACAACACACTGATTATTATAGAGCATTTGCATTTCACCTGATATAACAAACATTCCTTCGGGACTAAAAGAGGCCTCCAAAGTAGAATTACTTGAGACCGGCTTTACATTATGCGTGCCTATCTGCATAAAAAAGGTACAAAAACAAGCCTTAAGCGTTTCTATATATGAGTTGAAATCATTGTTGACTGTCCAAAGAATTTTACAATTAAAAGAAATACTCACAAGTGTACCACGAAAGGAGTCAAGTACATGAACGCGCCCATCCTTAGTTGTCAACAACATAAGTTTACCATCATTACTGAATTTGACAACATTTGCATCCGACACGTCTCCATCAACAGAAAATATTTCAAAAGGACCCTTCACAAGATCAAACTTCAGAAAATATTTGCTTAAAATTTGAACTAATAAATAAAATATAGTATTTTTAACCTTTTCATAATTACGTGAATCAAACATCCTTATCAATCCTCCAAAAGCAACTGCAAAGACAAGCCCTTGTTCATCATAAGCTGTTGCTGGTCTTCCTTGTACACGTAAAAGTCCCTATATCCATAAATAATCAGCTAGTTTCATAGAATATGCATGCATGAATACATACATACATATATGCACATACAATTCTGTAGAATATAGAAAACAACCTGACATTTATCAGCTCTTTGATCCCAAAGTAGAACAGTTCTATCAAGAGAGCCAGAGATAAAATGTTCTGCTCGTGCACATAAACTGAGGGAGACAACCCTAGAAAAACCAATGACACAAAAAGTTGACCGGCCAATTAAGTACTATAATTGCAAGCACATAAAATGGGATGATGTGGAACCTTACCTGTCATGGTGACCTCTAAAGTAGCGCAAGTATTTGTTATCGTGCAATGAGAGAAGCCGCAGAGATTCTGCATTATGAAATAAAATGAGGATAAAGACTAATTAATTACACACGTGAAACGATTATTATGATATACAAACCGTCCCATCCGTTTTTGGAGGAGTATATAACAGTTGTGGGATGTGACGTGAAGGACACCAAGTCAACCCCATATTTTTTGCTGTTAATTGTCTTCAAACATCTGCAAAAAAGAAATCCCTGTATCAGCAATTGGATACTAAATATGCACTATAACACATATAAGTTCACTAATTATATACAACCACAGCAGTAGTCAATTATGCATATACTAATTCTTTTAATTTACTGCTGTGCCACAGAAGCTTATTCCTTCTATCAAAATATTTACAAATATCAAACAAAAAACATACGTTGCATTAGCCACATCATAGAGCCGAATGGACTCATCATCACTAGCAGTCACCAAATAATTTGAAGCCCTGTGAAAATCCATTGAACTTATCCTACCACTCTGCAATTAAAATGATTTGCGTATCAGTGCATCAATTAACTGGGCACGTAAAATTATAGTGCAGCATCATAACCATAAATCATTTGTCTACAGATATACCGATCATGATCAGGAAAATGAAAATCACATTATAAAGTATAAACCTCAAGAGCACTAACCACTTTCCACTTGAGTCTCAGTATGACAACAGAAAAAAGAGATACTACAAAACCAAGAATAAATCCCAGTTCCAAAACAAAAGAGTAACCAGCATAGTTACATGTGCAGAACTGTTAAAACTAAAATTCTGAGGTTAAGTGACGAAGTCGAACCTAGCTCTTATTACACAGTTGCTGTTATATAATAAGTCGAATAGTTGATAGAATTACTTAAGGTTGCTTGTTGAGCTCTTACATTATCTACTGCATATATATGCTTTGAAACCCTAGAATTACAGTGATCTCGAACTTTCAGCTATGAATGAAATTCAGATGCTTACGTAATCACGGAAGGCCATGCCTACTTCCATGCTCTGAATAATTTCTTCCGTGAGCTCCAGTGAGACCTTGTCTTCTCCATCCGTTTGTCCACCTGCACACGATAGTACAATACGATAACGAGACTTCAATTAACTGAAGCCTTAACGAAATAAATAGTGGCATGTTATGAATCGATCGACGGAGTTTAAGTACTCGCCTGCCATTGGCAAGCTTCAAGCAACCGGTGTGGTGGCTCTATCTGTCAATTGATGTAATAATGCGTTAAGAGTTTTGAAAGATAAGTGGTGATTTTGGAGGAGATAGTGGGTTTATTAGCCGGATTCTGGTGTATCGCCGTCGTCTCTTCCGGTCTTTGGGTTAGTTAGCAGGTGTTTTCGGTTTGGGCCCAATTTTATGTTCATGTTCGGGCCCGTATAAATCAACAATCATTTTTTCATAATACCAACTCACCAAGAATTGATTATACAAATGCTACTCATTTGGTAATACCTCACATTACATAAAAAAAAAAAAAAATCAAAGTTTAAACATTACATGTTTAATTAATTGACTCTATCCGTGTCGCATTTTTAAGACTTAATAGTAACCCTTTTAATAAAATTTGTAACTTATATAAAACTAGTTATGGGACCCGTGCGTTACGTGGGGTTTAGTTTATGGTCTAATGAATGAACTACATTGCTAAATTATTTAAATATAAAGATGTTTACATCGGTTCCAAATACAAACAGGCATGTTCCTGCTACTACAACTCATACAAAAGGTTATCGAACTTTTAAAAGATAAATAATTACAACAAATTGTGCTAAAATTACCATATTTATATAAAATTATTGTTTTACCATTTGATCTAGTTGTGTGGTTTGCTTAAATAGTAAGTTATTTAAAAGGGAAAACTCGATATGTGCTAAATGACTAGTGACTAGATAGAAATGATATGACAAGGTGTAGCAGTGATGTTTTTGTGTGATGGTAAAAACGAGCGGCAGATAGAGTGATGGTATTTAGGTGATGTATGTGGATGGTGGTGGAACAAGAGGGAGACCGGGAGAGAGAATGGTGATGCCTCAGTGATATCTATGTGTGGTAGTAGAAGCCAATTGCCCATCTTAAACTTATAGCGTATTTAACGCGTCCATTTTAAACACTCACGGCTAAGCTTCTGTCACATCAAATATCGACTAGGAGCATTATCGATCTGTTGCATATATCTATAGCGATGTCATATCTAGAAAATTAACAGTTATGGAATTCATAAAAGAGTTATACCATAGAAGACTAATAAAAAGTTAAAAGATAAGATTAAAGAATTTAAAGTAAATTTTGTTTAGCTCCATGTAAGAAGGAATAAGACAATCTACAAAGCATTCAATTTGCGTAAAGCCTCTTAGTGTTTCAATAGAGGAGTTAATTCTGGTATACAAGTTAAAATACAGGCAAACATTAATAATTCGCCTCACACAAACTAATTACTATATATACAAGTATATAAGCATACTATGATAGAGCCTGTGTTATATACGGGTGGTTAAAAACAACAAAAATGTTAAATTTAGTAATATACATGATAACATACGTTATAGATTCATATGATATTAATAATGATAAACAAAATTTTACAATTCATAAATCTCTAAAAGCCTATTTGAATACAACATTGGATGTTAACTTAATTGCTTAATGATTTTATGGTATTAATTATAAGTGAATTAACATATCATTTATAAGTCAAGAAAACCAACACAATAACTACTTAAGTGTAGTTGGTAAGCATCTTTAGTTTAAAACATGAGGTCTTGGGTTCAAGACTTGTATCACACAATAAATTATTTTTAAAAAAATTTCAAAGTGTTATATTGTTCATACGAAGATGGTTGTATTTGAAGAGAAACCGGGTCATGGGTTATACATAACTAAACGGGTTCACGCTCCATAATATGTTTAGAAGAAGAAATTATAAAATTAGGAAACTACTCACATGGCATCGATGTGGCATCCTATGTGAAAGCCGTAGAATGATGTTAAATTTTTCAAAGCGTTATATATCTTCATATGAAGATGGTTGTATTTGAAGAGAAACCGGGTCATGGGTTATAACATAGCTAAACGGGTTCATGCTCCATATTATGTTTAGAAGAAGAAATGATAAAATAGGAATATGCTCACATGGCATCTATGTGGCATCCTATGTGAAAGCCCTAGAATGATGTTTAGAAGAAGAAATGATAAAATAGGAAACTGCTCACATGACATCTATGTGGCATCCTATGTGGAAGTCCTAGAATGATGCCATGTGGAAAAATCATGTTACTTTAATATATAGTTAGATTAGATTAGATTAGATTCTTTGCTATATTAAAAAAGTGAAAAGAATAAAGAACATATGAACGGCAAGCTGCAGCAGCAGCAGATTCTACTTTAGATCGACCTATGTATATGCTTCACCATGAATAATCTGAAAAAATTACTAAAAGATCATGTTTGCTAGCATAATTCAAAGAACATCATGTACATCAGTCCACTGATTAGAAACAATAGTACTAACAATTGCAATAGAGAAAGCAGCATTAACATACCTGTCTGTGCAGATTGTTTAGCTCAACCACATCATGATCCACTAGACCTAACCTACATGTCAATATTTAACTAAAACTATTAATCCAACATCTAAGGGCATAGTTTCGATCATAAGGGGGTGTAAATGAGCCAAACTGTTGGCAAACTACTTGAGATCAGCTCGTGAAAAACTCGATCGACCAGCTCCAATAACTAAAACCGGCGAGATGACTGCCATGCAACCAAAGTATCGTTGATACACTCAACTTAACAATAAAATTACACATGCATCCAATCCAATCAATTAAAACCTTGAATACCAAAAGATAGGAGTAAGAGTTGACGGTTGTATCTGTATGTCATATCTAGAGTCAAATATTGACAGATTATTTGATTGAATCTGAGCTTCGATAGCTGATATCCCAGCCTCAATGCCTCGTTTCTAATCGTTTAACAACTGGAGCTATCCGTCAGCAGCTCCTCCGTTGGATTCCATTGGTTCCGTTCAATTATAGAAACCTTAATATTTTGCAACCATGGTATAATTCAAGTTATTATGTTCATAGTTAATACCATTATCGTCTTGAACCGAACAGCTAGCTAGCGTTATAAGTTCTTAATTTCTAAATCTAATAATACATGAGTTAAAAAAATCACAACCGAACTTACGAGATAAGAATGTAAATTGCATGATTTTGTATTCGGTAACACCGGAGTTGATAAGTTGTGGAAGGCCATACGTATAATTATTATTATTAATACAATAATTAATAAACCACAAACATTAATTAAAAAGTGCATCATGTGGATGGAAGTTTGGCTCTAAGGTCTTTTCTTAGAATCTTTCCTGATGCAGATTTGGGTATGGAGGTGACAAAGTACACTTTGTGCAGTTTCTTGTAGAAAACCACCTGTTTCGCAATGTAATCTTTAACTGCTTCTTCACTCAGCTCCATCCCAATCGACAACACTACGAATGCAACGGGTACCTCCCCAGCAGCGACATCTTTTTGCCTGCTACTAACTAATTAATTAATACTGACGTTCTTTTCATTATTATTATATATGTTAAAACTACTTACGGGACAACAGCAGCATCCGCAATGCAAGGATGGCTCACTAGAAGGGCCTCCAGCTCAGCCGGTGGCACCTGCGGAGTTGATAATTAAAAGCTAGCTAGCTGCACATATATATAATGTAGGTAGCTAGCTGGTTGGTACCTGGAAACCTTTGAACTTGATGAGCTCTTTAACTCGATCTACAATGAAAACTTCATCGTCGTCGTCTACATAGCCAATATCACCAGTGTGAAGCCAGCCTAGTTTGTCTATAGTTGCAGCTGTGGACATGGCATCATTCAAGTATCCTTTCATGATCTGAGGCCCACGGATGCATATCTCACCAGGTTGGTTATATCCAAGAGAGCAACGAGTGTGGGGGTCGATCACCTTGAGCTCAGCATTCCTAACAACAATCCCGCAAGATCCCGACTTGGTAGGCAAAGGTTGTTTCGCAAACGCTGCACTCATTGACAACACAGGCCCTGCTTCTGTCATCCCATATCCCTGCACTCATTCATCAATCATGCAAATAATATTTGAACTAAACTGAAACTACTTCCCAACCAACTACTACACTATGCTGTAATTATACTACACTGTAATTACATTATGTTTTATACACACACACACATATATATATATATAATTACATATAATTATACTACTTGATTCACACAGTTAATACATTAATTTAATTTGTATTTGATCCAAACTCTCTCTCTCTCTATTTATATATATATATATATAGGAAAGTTAATTAATGCACAAATTAAATTAAGTGCTAACTGTGAGAATCAAGTAGTGTAATTATACTATGCTGTAATTACACTATGTTATATATACACTATACATATATATATATATATATGTATATATATATGTATATATATATGTATTATATTTAAATAAATAAATTGGGCAACTTACCTGACCAAAAATTGCCTGGGGGACTCTACCTCTGAGACCGTCTTCCAGCTCCTTCCCAAGCGGTGCCGGCCCCGACAATACCACCCTTATCGAGCACAAGTCGTAGCTCCCAACCATCGGATTCTTAGCCAAAGCCAACACCAAAGGTGGCACCACTGCCGCCACAGTCACCCTATACCTCTGGATATGTTCAAGTAGCGATCTTATCTCGAACTTGGGCATGAGCACCACCGCGGCTCCAGCTCTAAGCGAACACAAGAGTATGGAATTAAGTGAATATATATGGAAAAGCGGGAGCACGCATAAAACCACATCGTCTTGTTTCAGATATAGGTTCGGGTTCTCCCCGTCTACTTGCTGAGCCACACTGGTAATCAAGCTCTTGTGCGTTAGAATCACACCTTTTGGCAGCCCTGTCGTCCCCGACGAAAATGGTAAGGCCACCGCGTTCGTCTGGATCAATTATGACAGATGGAATATCATCATCATCATCTAGGTCCTTGGATATTAGCAGAGAAATGCAAGCACTTGTCCTGGATCGGTGGGTCATCTACGGTGATGATTGGGATCGAATCCAAGTCGTCCGTGCTATAACTACAATTACGAATTAGCTTGTCCACGTACTGAGCCTGGGTGATAATGATCTTGGAGTTTGAAGCAGTGAACTGCTTGAATATCTCTCCAGCGGTGCAGAAGGGGTTAGCGGCGGTGGTTATGGCGCCGATCATGGAAGCGGCGATGAAGGTTAAGGCGAATTCAGCGCAGTTTTGAAGGAGGAGCATGATGACATCACCTTTTGAAATACCCAGCCTAAGCAAGCCTTTGGCAATCCTGCGAGAGAGAATGTGTGTCTGGGAAAAGGAGTAAGTGGTACCGGTCGAGCCGACAACAAGACAAGGTCGGTCTGAGAATCGGGAAAGATTTTGGAAGCAGTAGGAGTGAAGGGGCATGTGGTTTGGGATGTAGGGTAACTCTGGTAACTTGGATCTAAACACAACCTCAGAATCATTCGGGTTATGATTATTATTATTGTTATTGTTATTAATGCAAGAAGAAGAAACCGCGAGGGGCGGTGGCGGTGGCGGTGGAGGTGGAGGTGGATGTGTTTCTGGCTTCTGAGCTGCTAATTTTACGGACATGTTGATGAAATAAGGTGTTTCTTTGTTCTTTCTGTTATGGAGTATGTCTTGTCTTGATGCTAGCCATTGGCGGATCCAGCATACAAACGGGTGGTTCCGGGAGTTTCGAAATAATAGTGTACGGATATATAGAAGACGCGTAGGAACCACCTTATAAATTAAGAGGGAACCACCTAAAAAAAATTCCTGGATCCGCCACTGATGCTAGCTAGGTAGCTTGTTATTTGTTTGTTATTCTTCTGGAATTGCATGTCTTGTAAAATATGAGATAAATTTGTGAGAGTAGAAGGGGAAGTGCAAGAGGGTGACAATCCCATATCCATGCACTAGCTCATTGATTGATCATGCAAATGGAGTGACAACCAACACGTACTTACGTAATGTATAATACTTGAACTAATCTAAAACTACTTCCCAACAAAATACTACAACATTGATTGATTAATATACTAGGATGATTACCCGTGCTACATACGGGTGAAAAAAAATGAAAATGTCATATTTACTAAAAAAAAGTTAATATTACTTGAACTTTAACATATTACGTAGTTATTTTAGTTCAAATACAAAATTCAACATTCAAGACATAGAAAAATATAGTAAAAGAATTTAAACTTTTTCTATAACATGAAAAGTAAATACTTGATAAAAAAAAACAACGTATTACATGGTTATTTTAATTGAAATACAAAATACAACATTCAAGACGTAGAAAATATTACAAAAGAATTTAAATTTTAAACTTTTTCTATAACATAAAAAGTAAATACTTGATTTAAAAAAAACCGCTGTCTATAAGAAACACTTCAATTTAGGTGAAGTATAAGACTTGAACAATTAAAAAACATATAAGTAAAATATTTTCCAATATTAAATGAAAAATAAGCTTATGATTACATACCAGGTTTAATTTTTTCACATTAAGTTTCAAAAATCTCCTTGTAAACAACGTTTGTTGTTTTTTATTTGTAAATTGTGATTCTGTGATGAGTATGACTAATTTAATACCAGCTATACTCTTCACACTTAACAAAGCGACATAAAGCTGGCAATGTGAAAAAACTTTATCTTTTAAGTATAAACCAACTATTGATAATGATTGTCCTTGACTTTTGTTGATGGTCATGAATCATAAAAAACAAAGTGCAATAAGAAACTGTCTTCTCTTTAGCTTGAAAGGAAGTTTCTTATGCGATGGGGTAAGACTGATTCGACTAATTAAGGTGTGATATCCGATATTCATACCAGAAACAACTTTAGCTTCAATTACACGTCTACACAGGCTAACACTTGTTGGCGAGTACCGTTGCACAACCCTTTTTTATGATTAATATTCTTTAGTAGCATAATGGGAACACCAACTTTAAGAACCAATCTGTGATTTGGCATTCCATGCATCTTTATCTCATTTAGAAAATTGGGAGTGTATAACTGCTGTAACAACTCGGTTTTCCACATACTGATTCGAACTCGTTACTCGACCCGTTTTATGTTCGAAAAATTTTAAACAAAAATAAAAGTAAGCACGTTTATCGAGACACTAACAAAAAATTTATAATTTTTTATATACTTATTTAATATATTTTCAACTTTAGAAAATGTTCATTTTTAACCTGAAACTAAGCTTTAACCCTCTAATGTTTCCACCTTCAATCTATAGGGACTAAAATGCAATTTTTATCATTCTCTTTGTGACCCATTTACCATATCCGAAATCCGTAACCCGTTAACCCGAAACCCGTGACCCGTTTAGTTGCTTGAACCACAATCTCTGTTCTAAACTCGGAATTTAATCGTGTTTATGATTATTATTACTATTTTCTGTCACACCTCAACCTAAGGCGGAAATGCCGGGGCGTGATCCGATTGCTCACAGCTCGAAGATACTATCATAATTATAAATGACAATATCTAATTAATTATTTTATTCAAATAATACATACAATGATCAAATACAACAAAACCATTCAAATAAATAAGTACAATCATTTAAATTCAAGTTTGTCTTCAATATAACCCTAAAGTCTTTCTAAGTGCCCATACTTCAACTTCAAGCAACCTGCATATGCGTAGAAAATGGAGTTTTGTCAACAAACATGTTGAGTGAGTTTATCACCAATTTATGACACCAAAAATAATGTTAATATAATAAGTAAGCAAAACGTAATAAATGCGATAATGAAATCAAACCATAAGTAAGTAAGTTGTCGATTAAACCATTGCCAAGCGAATCGGGCGCCAGTAAATCAACCATGAGTAAATAATGAGAATAAGACCGTTGCCAAGCGAATCGGGCGATGGTCAATAGAATGAGAACCCAATACATGGGGATATCCGGGACCTCTCCAAGCACGAATGCGCACATAAACAAGTAAGCACATAACACGTAGATTTGATTAATCACACAAAATTACACGTTTGATATTTTTGATATGTATATATAGATATGTATTTATAGTATGATATACGCATATGTCCCCAAAACGTTTGTGAAAATTGAGTAAAATAGGGGGATGATAAAACTCACCTGATCGAATAAGCCAAACGGGAATGAATATGTCAAGAAAGTGGAAATCACACTCTTCTAGAATTACCGACAAGAATCCTAATTAAACAATATAATATTATGAACGAATGATGTAATACGTATAATGAATTTAGAATTTTGATGGGATTTGAGTTACAATTATGATTTGTATTTTATGGATTGAACGATTGATCACTACGAGTTATTGTTATTGTAAAAACATTATTATTAGTTATTACTTAATTATAAGGATCATTGTTTATTATATAATCGAATCTACGAATAATTAGTTTGAATAAATATGAGTTGAGATATATAATGATAAACGTTTAAATATATAATTATCATAAAATTTATATTTTGAAAAATCATAACGAATTTCGATGGTAAAAATATAATTAACACTTGTAATATGTTTATTATAGTTTTGTTTTAAAAATTATACATACATATATACATATATATATATATATATGTACACATATTTTTATATATTTATAATAAGTATGAGCAAATTCATAAAGACGTTTTATGACAAGAAACATCCATGTTAGTGTCAGTTTTAAATAAAATAATGATGATTTAGTATTATATATATATACACACACGAAAACTTGTAACGAGCAATTTGACACAAAACGTTAACTTACGATGTCGGTTTAATTAAAATATTGTTTATTGATATTTAGTATTAATTATAATACGTTATAAATCATTTAAAACAAGTTAAAAAAATAAAAATCTCAAAACTGTCATAACAAGGACTCGAAACCGGGTGTATTGCTAGCTCAAAGGTTTAACACACACACCAGCCGTCTGTGCTAGTGTGTCAGTTGGTTAACACTTGTAACTGGTTATATATATACAAAAACTAATTTAACCCAAATTTGAATAAGAACCCTAAATCTGACATCTCTCAATCCGTTTAACGTTGTTTTAAATTGACTTAGGGCTTATAATTATTGATGAAAGACGACTAAAAAGCATGTTTTAATTACCGTGATTGGCGATGAGAACACAGAGAACGACGAACTCATAGTCGCGGCAAATATGGTATCTGAACAGAGGGTAGCAGCCAGATTTAGTGTAATTTAGTTTAGGGCTATTGATCGTCGGTATATAAAGGAGCTTCAGACACGATGAATTGAATTGTTATGAACCCTAGATTATATAATCAAATTCTAGGTTAGGACGGTTTAGTTAATATATCAATTCGCTTCGTATCAGATCTTGTTTCTTAATTAGTTATGTTAGTTAGGCCGATTAGGATACGGGAAATCATAAGCATGATTAAATTCCAAGTTTAGATCGACAATTGTGGCTCAAGTTAACTAAACGGGTCACGGTTACGGGTTAACGGGTCATGGGTACGGGTCTGGGTAAATGGATCATAAAGATAATATGTAACAATTGCAGTTTAGTCCCTGAAGAGTTGATGTGGATACAATAAAGGGTTAAAGTTTAGTTTTGGGTTAAAATTGCATATTTTCCAAAGTTAAATACATTTTAAATAAATAAATATAAATCGTATAATAATTTCTCGATAAACGTGGTTATTTTTCGATGATAAAACTTCCCGAATATAAAACGGGTCGAGTAACAGGTATGAGTTGTTCGTGGAAAACCCGAGTTGTTACATTTTCGGTCTAAACAACTACATTAATTAGGAAACCAAATCGTTTATGATACGAATTGATTTATACACTAAACCGTTTTAACCTAGTATCAATTATATAACCTAGGACTGATCTTAATTCAATTCCTCGCGTCTACACCTTCTATTTAGCCCGGCGATCAAAACCCCTGAGTTTAATTCTGTAATTAGTGGCCGTAATCCTCTGCTCGTGTTCTGTTCTTGACGGCAATACCAGGTGGTCATTCTCCCTTGATTCATCATCGTTTGAGGTAATTGAAACATGTATTTGGTTCGTTGAGCATCCATAATCAGAAACCCAAAACCAATATAAATAAACGACTAACGGATTGATCGATTTTAGGATTAGGGTTCTTGTTTCAAATTGGTCTAATTATTTATTGTATATATGAAATCGTTTTCAATGTTTAAACAACTGACACACCAGCACGCTTAGGTGGTGTGTGTGTGTTCAAACCAGAGAACCGGCCATAGGCGCGGGTTTGAGTCCCGGCCGGCCCATTGTTTTTAGTATTTGTTTTATTTGGTTATTTTAACTTGTTTAAATTATTTATAATATATCATAATTAATATTTAATATTAAATAATCAATATTTTATTTAAACCGATATCATAAAATAAGCGTTTCGTGTCAATTAGTTTCGTTACAAGTTTTTCGTGTGTGTATATATATGCGTGTGTGTGTGGATTATTAATAATAAACCAGTATTATTTTATGAAAAACTCGACGCCAATTTTAATGTTTTTACCGTTAAAATGTCTTTATAAATTTGCACATATATATATATATATATATATATATATTTAAAACAAAAATAGAATAAACGTATTAAACTTGTTAATATATTTTTATCATCGGATATCGTTAAAAACTCCAAGATATAAATTATACGATAATTATATATTTAGACGTTTATTATTATAATATATCTTAACTTATATTTATTCAAATTAATTATTCGTAAACCCGATTTTATGACAAACAATGATTTTTATAATTAAATAATAATAATAAATCGTAGAGATCAATCGTTCAATCCATAACGTACAAATCAAAATTATAACTCAATCCACATCGAAATCCTAAATTCGTTATACGTATTATATCATCTATAATGCACTAATAATATTATTTAACTAGGATTATTGTCGGTAATTCTCGAAGAGGGTGATTATCGTTTTCTCGTCGTAAGCATTCCCGTCTGGCTTATTCAATCAAGTGAGTTTTATCATTCCCCTATTTTACTCAATTTTCACAAACGTTTTGGGGACATATGCGTATATCATACTATGCATACATATCTATATATACATACATATCAAAAATAGCAAACGTGTAATTGTGTGTGATTAATCAAATCTACTTGTTATGTGCTTATTTGTCTTTGTATGCAATCGCTTGACATATCCCCTTGGAAAGGGTTCTCATTCTATTGACCACCGCCCGATTCGCTTGGCAATAGTTTAGTCGACAATATATTTGCTTATGGTTTGATTTCATTACCGCATTTATTACGTTTTGCTTATTTATTATATTAACATTATTTTTGGTGTCAAAACTTGGTGATAAACTCACTCAACATGTTTGTTGACAAAACTCCATTTTCTACGCATATGCAGGTTGCTTGAAGTTGAAGTATGGACACTTAGAAAGACCTTAGGGTTATATTGAAGACAAACTTGAATTTAACATGTTATATTTGTTTATTTGAATTGTATTGTTATATTTGAATATTGTTTGTAATCTTGTTATAAAATAATTAATTAGATATTGTCACCTTTTATGTATGATAGTATCTTCAAGCTGTGAGCAATTGGATCACGCCCCGGCATTTTCGCCTTAGGTTGGGGTGTGACAACTGCGAGTCAAAATCATCAGAAACTGTTTCAGCATGATCCAAACTACCGGAACTTATTATAATTTATTTCTCAGATAGATATATAACTTTAAATGTTAATACTAAAACAATAATAACACATAAAAACAAAGTTAATTAATATTTCTAGGAAAAATACAAATACTTGAAGATGAATTATGTAATGGATTTTTGTTTAAATTCATTGCTTTAGCTCGTTTCCCATCTAAAATTGGTCGCCTTTCTTTTCATTTGGATGCAGAAGAATTTGCATCTAGCGTACAAATTCCATTTGCAAATACAATAATATGGAATTATATTATATTATTCAAACATGTTATCTCATAAAATAACAAACTGAAACCGATACATATAAAAATGTAAATATAAAAGTATCTACATATTTACTGGTATTAAGGATGGTGGTAGATATGATACGTTGTACTGTAGATGGAGGCACATTCTCTTTATCAGATTGTGAACGTGTGACTTGATTTGATGCATGAATGTTTTGCAAAGTGTTGAAGATCCGATTAACTATTACAGTTTACATATTAGAAATTCAACTGTAACAATAAAAGTAACAAAGTGAAATGAACATACCAGATAGGGGTGTTCAAAAGTATCTGAATTCAAATCCGTATCCGAATTATCCGATAATCCGTATCCGAACTATCTGAAATTTTGGATATCCGAAAATTCGGATATTCGAACCCCGGAATCCGAAAATTCGGATTCGGATAGCATTTTTTGGATTTTTCGGATAGTTCGGATATCCGAACTATCTGAAATATTAAATTTAATATACTTTTAATTTTAATATTTTTACCTCATACCTAATTAACCACCCAAATTTCTAAGCATACACAAGCTGCTTTCACATCCTTTCCCTTAACCGTCCTCCAATCCAATCAGTTTCACTATCAGCAGACTGCCTCTGTTATCCAGTCAGTATTCGTCATCATCCTCCACCGCTGCAATACCCGTCACCTGTCACCATCTTCGTCCTCCGTCCGCCGTATCCGTCTCTGTCACCACCTCCGCCGCCGCTGCACTATCCATCACCGTCACCAGTCACCACCTTCGTCCTCCGCCACCGCTGTCACTCTTCCAACTGCACCAAATCCACCACGGCTCCACCTTGAACAATAAATTTTGTGTTATTTGCTTGTTTGTTTGTTTGTATTTTGAACAAGTTGTGTTTAGATTGTTGGATGTTATGAGTTGCAAGTTGAATTTTAACAGGTTATTGGTTTTTTTTCCAAGTTTTTTCTTTTTATTTTTCCCAGATTTTCATTCGGATATCCGAAACACTATCCGATCGGATATCCAAAATTTCGGATTCGGATTCGAATAGTGAAATCCACTATCCGAAAGGTCCGGATATCCGAAGTTCGGATATCCGAAACTTCGAATATCCGGTTTTGAGCACCCCTAATACCAGAGACACAAGGGGTGAATGAAGAATAACTTGGATGCACATTTGAATTAGGAATATGAGAAAACCCATGGATATTATAGTGATAAGTACCACCGACTGTTTTAGAATACATGTATTAAAAATGTGAATGTTAAATAACAAACTTAAATGATATTCACAATGTAAGCCATGGGATGTAGTTATATGAATACTCATTAGACGACAAAATTGGTGTAGCTTGATAAGTCATGGAGTTTGTATTTTTTGAAATATCAGACAATGATAACCGTTGATATTTAACTACATGTGAAAACATATTGTTCTATTAAATATACACATAATAACATTATTCATTACAAAAAACAATTATAATAGAGATATCTTTTTGAATTGGGTTATATAGTTTAAAAAAATAAATACATACCATTTGAGTTGTACGTGTTTTGAGAATATGTAGATCCTTTCGGCTTCCGCTTTTTTGATGGTGTAGACATCTTTGCACCCTATATCTTTAAAATTCAAAATAAAGTTATAAAATGTCATTCAAAATTTTTATCGGTTAAAAGCCGAGCGTGAACGTGCTGGAACAGCACCTCAGATCACTAAATTTGTTGATCGGAGGCGGTGTTTCAACTGCAATGAAGTTGGGCATGTATTCTGTGTTTGTCCCAATAGGTTGAAGCATGATCATGCTCAGCCTCAAAAGGTTGTTTCCAAGAAACCAGGACTTGGGTATGTAGAGAAACCATCGTTGTTTTAAAATCCGAGCATGTTAGGATTTTGAAATGGGAAGAGACGGTAAAAAGTGGGCGTGTTAAAACTGAAAGTTCTAAGCCTACACCATCCACTTGCATCAAGAAACCAAATGTCGGTCAGAACTGGGTGGCCAAAACAATGTCAAAAGAAAAACCACCAAGTTTTTAGGAGGACAAAATTGTATCTAATTTACATTTATCGAGTTGTGATCTACTGTCTAGTGAATCAGATATAGAAGATGTGAAAATGTTGTTTAAGAAATTTAAACAACCCAAGATCAAGAAGGCTTGGGTTTCCTTGTTTCATTAAACCGTTTGCTGATTGTGCAGGGGCTTCCAAGATCCCACGACTCACATTGGATTATGGATAGTGGAGCCTCAAGGCACATGACGGGTACCCTTCATTTACTCAAAAACGTCAGATCTATTCGAGAAGGGTATGCCGGTTTTGCTGGTAATTAAGGAGGGCATATCGTCGGTGAAGGCACGTTGACTAATGGGAAAGTCATGTTTGACAAAGTTAACTATATTTCGGAGTTGGAGAACAATCTTCTCAGCATATCAAAAATTTGTGATAAAAGTTTCTCGACTCATTTCGCTGACAAGGAGTGCCTAATTTTGAAACCTGGTTTCAAAATTCATGATGATTGGGTTTTGATGCGAGCACCTCGCGAGAACGACCTCTATGTTCTTAACATGTGTACTGCATCAACAACTACATCAAACTCTCAATGTTTTATTTCCAAAGCGTCATCGACGGATGGGTCACGTCAATGTGAGGAAGATGAACCATTTGGTTCATAACAATCTGGTTGAAGGGGTTAACCTGAGGAGTTTCCATTTTAATGAGTGCTTATACTGCAAAAAGGGAAAGCAGACAAAGAAACCTCATCCGAAGAAACTTGTAAATTCCATCAACATACCTTTCGAGCGTCTACATATGGATCTTTTCGGTTCGGTGAATGTCAAGAGTATCATGGGCGAACTCTATTGCCTTGTGGTCACCGATGATTATTCTAGATTCTCGTGGGTGATGTTCTTGGATTCTAAGGATGAGACATTTGATTCCTTGATGGTATTATTCAAGAAACTTGAGACCTTGTACAATTTGCCGATTCGAAGAATAAGAAGTGACAATGGGACTGAGTTTAAGAACAACAAAATGCTGGAGTATTGTAATGACCGAGGGATTCTTTATGAGTTTAGCGCACTTTATACTCCACAACAGAACAGGGTCGCTGAACGAAAGAATCGTACTTTGATTGAAACAGCCCGTACCATGCTTGCTGATTCAAAATTACCTGTGAATTTCTGGACCAAAGCGGTGGCATCAGCTTGTTATGCACTCAACCGGGTTCTTACTGTGAAGAAGTTCGGCAAAACATTTTTTGAGTTGCTTAACCGACGTAAACCTAATTTGAAATGGCTTGAACCGTTTGGATCTATATGTAAAGTTCTTGAACCGAGTGGCAAATTCGGTCCCAAATCTATTGGGGGATTCTTCGTGGGGTATGCTAGTCCATTATGACGTGCATACATACCTAGCCTCCACAAGATCGTGCAAGTACAAAACGTGGACTTCAACGTTACACTACACCAACCAAACGACCTGAAGAATCTCGGTTGTTCGATTACGAGAGCCTTTGGGAGAGTTTCAAACTCCCTGAGGAATCTCATCTGACGATACGGTTACAATGTTATATCAATAGTTATCTCAAGATACTGTATCGACACCAGAAGTTCTTATTACAACTCCACAAAATGTTCCAGATCCTATCCCAACCGATGTTATACCAGAGACAGCACCTGTTTTTTTTACGACAATGGTGAAACAGATGAGGAGATCATTGAGGCTATTTCTCCTTTGTCTACTGAAGTAGCTGAAGATTTGAATGTCAACAATCTTCAAACCAAAGTATCAGTTCATACCGAGGTCATACCGAGAACGTTGTCCTATCATCCAGAGGATAATATCATTGGTGCTTTGAACACTGGGGTTCAAACCTGACGTCAAATTGATCAAAGCCTACAGTGTTTCTACACGAGTGTATCACCATTACAAAATCGGTTCTCGTTTAAATGTTTTATCTCGCAGATTGAACCGAAGACTTACAAAAAAGCACTGACTAAAGAGAGCTGGGTAAACGCAATGCAAGAAGAATTAATGCAATTCAAGAAGCTCGGGGTCTGGAAACTCGTCGACTTGCTAGAAAACAAGAAACAAATCAACACAAAATGGGTGTTTAAATGTAAGAGAGACGAAAATGGGGTTATTGTGAAAAACAAATCAAGATTGGTTGTTCTTGGTTTCAATCAGAGAGAGGGTATCGACTATAATGAAGTGTATGCACCAGTTGCAAGGCTAGAAGCAATTCGGATTTTCTGGCTTTTGCTTCATGGAAGGGTTTCAAGGTGTATCAGATAGATGTCAAGTCTGCATTTCTTAATGGGAAGATAAGTGAGGAAGTCTATGTGGGACAACCACTGGGTTTGTTGATCCGATACACAAAGACAAAGTGTACCTCCTTGATAAAGCCCTATACGGTCTCCATTAGGCCCCGAGAGCCTGGTATGAGACATTATCCCAACATCTTTTAGAAAATGGGTTTATCCGAGGAACGGTTGATTGTACACTCTTCACAAAGCTGGTAGACGGACATCTTCTAATTGTGCAAATTTATAACAGACATCTTCTGATTGTGCAAATCTATGTTGACGGTATCATCTTTGGGTCAACAAACAATGACCCGTGCAAGAAGTTCGAGGAGGTCGTGAAGCTTAAGTTCGAGATTAGTGCAATGGGGGAGATGAAGTTTTTCTTAGGACTTCAGGTGGAGCAGTTTCCAGACGGTATCTTTATCCACCAGACCAAATACCTCAATGATGTCCTGGCGAAATTCAACATGACTGGTGCAACGGCGATCAGTACTCCTCTACCTTTGAATCATGGTATCGGTACTGATCCCAATGGGGAGAAGGTTGATCAAACGCTTTACCGATCCATGATAGGCTCACTTATGTACCTCACTGCATCACGACCAGACGTCATGTATGCCACATGTTTGTGCGCCCGATATAAGTCGAATCCAAAAGTATCACATCTCATGATCGTCAAACACATCTTAAGATATCTTAAGGGATGTCCGCGGGTTGGTCTCTGGTATCCAAAAGACGATGAGTTTGTGCTGAGGGCATACTTAGACTCGGATTATGGGAGCTGCAAGCTGAACGCCAAATCTACAACAGCGGGGGTGCCAGTTCTTCGGCAAGCGACTTGTCACCTGGCAATACAAAAAGCAGACCACAGTATCGCTAGTTACCTGCGAAGCTGAGTACGTAGCTGCCTCCAGCTGTTGTTCTCAGGTTCTATGGATCCAACAATAGATGCGGGACTACGGTTTGAATTTTCTAAATACCCCTATCTTTGTAGATAATTCTACAGCAATATCTATCACTAAGAATCCGGTAAATCACTCCAAAACTAAACACATTGACATACGGTAGTATTTCATTCGTGATTGCTACGAAAAGAAGTTGATCACCATAGATAAAATTCACACCGATGAGCAAAGAGCAGATCTTTTTACTAAAGCTTTTGATAAATCACGTTTTTTGTACTTATTAAAGCTTAACAGTATAAGATTTTTGGGTGGTGGGGATAAGAGTGTTATTAAGATTCTGGATGAGTCGGATATCCTATGAACCTAAACATCAGAGTCAACTTTATTTTTGTAAATATTTTTCATATAGTTTTTTATTTTAGGGGGAGAAAAGGCGCATAACATATGCGGCCCCAAGGGACTTATGCGCTAAGTATGCTTTATGGTCAAACCTATATATAGGTGGACTTATGCGTGATTTATAAGTTTTTTGGTCATTAGTGTCAGAACCTAGAGAGAGAAAGTGCTGGAAAGTGTTATATCTTTGTAATCTTTTGAATATATTAATGAGAATGGACTTAATGTTACCTGTGGTCTTCCAATCTTATTGCTTTCCACACCTCAAGATATAAGCGATGACATTTCAGATCCTTAGTAGAGTCTACATCATCTAGATCAAGTTCTTTCACCCATCACTCATCCTAACTTAATAATAAATCAATTATTATAAGAACTTAATATCATAATGTAGTTAATTAATTGTGCATTATTATAAGTAATTAATGTAGTTATTAAATAATAATTATCATTGGCTAAAAGACAATAAACCTTTTTTATACTCAAAAGATTCAAAAGTAATTTCAGAAAGGGTAAAGTTTTGCCAAGTTGCACCAAACGCTTTAACAACGAATCAAGGTATTGCCAAATTACTTTTTCGATCAAATTGTGTTTTCTTTATCTTCATCCCTTAATTGTGAAATTACCTCCATTGCCCATCACTCTTCCTTAACAATAAATGAATTATTATATGAACTTAACCATAATGTAGTTAATTAATTGTGCATTATTATATGTAATTAGTTTAGTTATTAAATAATAATTAACATTGGCTAAAAGATAATAAACCTTTTGTGTCATCAAAGTATTTAAAGTAATTTCAGAAAGAGTAAAACTTTGTCAACTTGAACCAAATAGCTTAACAACAGATTAAGGTATTTCCAAATTACTTTTTCTGTCGAATTGTGAAATGTCTTCTCTGTCCTTATCCCTTAATTGAGAAATTACCTCCATTACCCGTCACTCATCCTTAATAATAAATGAATTATTATATGAACTTAATATCATAATGTAGTTAATTAATTGTGCATT
Organism: Bidens hawaiensis; assembly: GCF_021521415.1. Classification (NCBI taxonomy): domain Eukaryota; kingdom Viridiplantae; phylum Streptophyta; class Magnoliopsida; order Asterales; family Asteraceae; genus Bidens; species Bidens hawaiensis. The sequence continues at coordinate 160,355 of NW_027495070.1, read as the reverse complement.
ATTGTATGTAATTAATGTAGTTATTAAATAATAATTATCATCGATTAAAAGATAACAAACCTTTTGTATACTCAAAAGATTCAAAAGTAATTTCTAAAAAGGGTAAAGCTTTGTCAACTTGCACCAAACGCTTTAACAGCGGATTAAGGTATTGTTAAATTACTTTTTATGCCGAATTATGAAGAACTTAATATCATAATGTAGTTAATTAATTGTGCATTATTATATGTAATTAATGTAGTTATTAAATAATAATAATCATCGACTAAAAGACAACAAACCTTTTGTATACTCAAAAAATTCAAAAGTAATTTCAGAAAAGGTAAAGCTTTGTCAACTGCACCAAACGTTTTAACAACGGATCAAGGTATTGTCAAATTACTTTTTCTGCCCAATTGTGAAATACATTCTTTGTCTTTGTCTCTTAATTGTGAAATTACATCCATTGCCCATCACTCTTCCTTAATAATAAATGCATTATTATATGAATTTAATTATAATGTAGTTAACTAGTTGTGCATATTATATGTAATTAATGTAGTTATTAAATAATAATAATCATTGGCTAAAAGACAATAAACATTTTGTATCCTCAAAAGATTCGAAAATAATTTCATAAAGGGTAAAGTTGTGTCAACTTGCACCAAACGGTTTAACAACGGATCAAGGCATTGTCAAATTATTTTTTCTGCTCAATTCTGAAATGTCTTCTTTGTCTTTGTCCCTTAATTGTTAAATTACCTCAATTGCTCATCACTCTTCTTTAATAATAAATGCATTATTATATGAACTTAATTATAAATGTAGTTAATTAATTAATTATTTATGCATTACTAAATGCAATTAATGTAGTTATTAAATAATAATTATCATTAGCTAAAAGACAATAAACCTCCTGTATTATCAAAAGATTCAAAAGTAATTTCATAAAGGGTAAAGTTTTGTCTAGATGTGGCAATATGAGTGGGTTGGGTTGGATTTACGTGATATGTTAGAACGGGTTTGGGTCAGGATGAGTTTTTAAAATAGAGGGTTATGATGGGTATCGGTCAAGTTGGGTAAAGTTAATCCATCTTGACCCAAGTAAAGGTTAAAATGTAAAAGGTTTCAAAACCCCTCAAAAAATATTCGAAAAATTTAATAAAAAAATTAATAACTCAAAATATAAATCAAAAACGCAAAAACTAAAATAACTAAAATGTCTCCCTCGTTGTCCTCGTTTAAAAAAAACCCGGTTTTGTCTTGGTTCAGGTTCGGTTTTTTCAATTCATTTTTGTTTTTTTTTTTTGTTTCGGTATCTACTTGGTTTCAATGTTTTTGGTTTTTGTTCGGTTTCGATTTCTCGGTTTATTCGGTTTAGGATGGGTATGGGTCAAGATGGGTAAAGTTAACCCTTCTTGAACTAAGTAAAGGCTAAAATACAAAAGGTTTCAAAAATCCCTCAAATCAATCAATCAATCAATCATACCCAGTAAAATCCCACCGACAGCAAAGCTATAAGTAGGGTCTAGGGAGGGTGGGATGTAGGCACACCGTACCTCTATCCAAAGGAATAAAGAGGTGGCTTCCAGAGAGACCCTCGGCTCTAAGTACATGTGTATGAAGCAAAATAAAGGAAATCAAAGTTTAACAGTTATATAAAAACTACTACTAATTATAATAATATTAATAATAAGATCACAGTTTAACAGCTATATAAAAGCTAATAATAATAATAATAATAATAATATATGTAAGGGAAATACCATTATGGTATGTGACCTAAATAAGTTAAGTCTAAGCCCTAAGGTATTCAATTCTCTCTAAAAATCCTTAACTTTAATTCTACTTCTCCACGAATTCCTATCCTCAACCATGTCCTCAGAGAGGTTTAGGTCTATCAAATCATGCCTAATCCTCTTATCCCAAGTCAATTTCGGTCGTCCTCTACCCCTCCTCCCCTCTATAGTAATGTTTTCTACGGATCTAACAGGATTCGTCGTCTGTCTTCTCTTTACATGTCCAAACCATCTCAATCTCCACTCTCCAAAAATCCCTTAAATAATATTCAAAATAATTAATAAAGAAATAATAACTTAAAATATAAATCGAAAACGAAAAGAGTAAAATGACAAAAATGATTCTCCCGTCTTCCTCGTTCATTAAAAAAAACTCGGTTTTGTCTCAGTTCAGGTTCGGTTTTTTTAGTTTTTTTTGCTTCGGTTTTGCTTTTTTTTCATTGGTATATGATCGGTTTCAATGATTTCGGTTTCTATTCAGTCCCGTGGGTTTGTTTGAAATAAAATTGGATAAAGCTTATTTTAGTCCATTCTAACCTATAAAAAAACCAATTCTAACCAATAACCAAAAGTCACTAACATTTTCCCAACCCATCTTGACCTTATTGCAAAAATTTTTTGATCCATTCTGACCCATCTCAATTTTAAACTTTATCCAAATTGACCCAAAACAACCCATTTGAGTTTATTTTGCCACCCTTAGTTTTGTCAACTTGCAACAAACGGTTTAACAATGGATCAAGGCATTGTCAAATTACTTTTTCTGCTCAATTCTGAAATGTCTTCTTCGTCCTTATCCATTAATTGTGAAATTACATCCATTGCCCATCATTATTTCTTAATCCTTAATAATAAATGCATTATTATATGAACTTAATATTTAATATACTTAATGTTCGTTATCATATGCAATTAATGTAGTTATTAAATAATAATTATCATTGGCTAAAAGACAATAAACCATTTATATTCACAAATGATTCAAAAGTAATTTCAAAAAGTGTAAAACTTTATCCAATTGCACCAAACACTTTAACAACGGATCAAGGTATTGCCAAATTACTAATTCTGCCTAATTGTGAAATGCCTTCTTCGCCCTTGTCCCTTTATTGTGAAATTACCTTCGTTGCCCATCAATATTCCTTAATAATCTTAATTAATAATTAATAATATAATATTTTCACTACCCATCACTTTTCCTTAATAATAAATGCTTTATTATATGAACTTAATATCAAAGTGTAGTTAATTAATTCTGCATTATTATATGTAATTAATATAGTTATTAAATAATGATTATCATTGGCTAAAAGACAATAAACTTTTTATATCCTCAAAAGATTCAAAAGTAATTTAAAAAAGGGTAAAACTTTGTCGTCAACTTGCACCAAACGCTTTAACAACGGATCAATGTATTGCCAAAGTACCTTTTCTACCCAATTGTGAAATGTTTTCTTTGTCGTTATTCCTTAATTATGAAATTACTTTCATTGTTCATCACTCTTTCTTAATATAATAATAATATAGAAATATAGATCAATTTCTGTTATATTGTTTAAATGTAAACCAACTTATTATACCTGCAAAATTAAACATCTTTCAAACTTCTAAAAAGCAGTAACTTAGTATGTATTTAAAAACTTATGGTCATAGCAAGTCATATTTACAAATTTACTTATGAGTTAAGATTATTTAGACTCATGTTCCATAGACAAAACACATATAAAATATTTTTTTTTTCAAAACTTTATCACCTATGTTAACCTTTCTTTATGTTATCTTATTATGAAAGTTATGGTGTGAATGTAATTAACTTTTTTAAAGGAAAGGTTCCAAATGGAAACAACATTGAACTTTGAAGAACATAATTGATTTCCTGTATCCTAGAAAAGGGAAATTATGAAACATCGCCTAGTGTCGAATCGAATAATATAATTAGTAGTCCAAATCGGGGGAGATTCAAACTAACCGGTCGTGCAAGGTTAAAAAAAATTGGCGGGCACTCTAAATTCGAAACTGAGGTATAGAATTCGGTCGAAAGTCCTCTTTAAGTAAACCGTACAAGTTAAAAGGACCATTTATGCAACATTCCCGAAATAATCATAACTGAAGCTTCTTCATTCGTTCTATAAATTTCCCGAGGGCCTAGGAAGTGCGAGTGCGAGTGCGAGTGCGAGTACGAGTACGAGTACGAGTACGAGTAGCAGGGCTAGAGACCTGCTTGAATGAATGAATGATCACCATATCACTGCAATCAACCTCTGCAAAACCTAATTTCGTGCAGTTGTAATCTCACTAGCAACTACAGAAGCAAAATTCGCAGTAATTTTGCCATAGGATTCAATTTCAATTACAGTTTCAATTACAGTCTCGAGTACGAAGGCGCGTTTAGGAGTGAAGCTAGGGTTTATTACGTCATGAGTCCAATTCAGAATTTCGAGCAGCATTCTCGCCATCTCATGGAGCCTGATTTACGTAATTATTCTATCGTTCTATTATTAACAGTTTAACACACGAACACGACGTCGTTTAATCGTTTTGAAATTATATAAATTCGTCATTTGGATTATCAGTTCTGTATGTGTGTGATTTTTGCGTTGATCAAATTAACACACACATACGCACTCACTCACACACAAATAATGAAAGTTTTGAGATGAATAATTGAGTTTAATATTTAGTATTGAGTTTTCTAGCCCTAGTTTCACTAATTTGAATTGCTATATTAATTTGTAGAATTTGTTACAAAGTTTAATTTTGTTACATGTAATAAACTAAGACACTGGAAGAAAATGAGTGATTTAATGTGATAATAAGCAGGTTTCGAGATAATTATTTGAGTTTAATGGCTTGGTAACGATTTTCCTAGCCCTAGTTTTGCTAAACTTGAATTGCTATATAGGAATTTGTAGAATTTGTTACAAAGTTTAAATTAGTTATATGTAATAAACTAAGGCACTGGAAGAAAATGAATAATTAAAGTGATCATAAGAAGGTTTTGAGATGATTCTTTAAGTTTAATGGCTTGGTAATGAGTTTCATAGTTTCACTAAACAAATTGCTCTATAGGAATTGTTACAAAGTTTAAATTAGTTTATGTGCAATAAATTTGTTACTGGAAGAAAATGTATCATTTAAAGTGATGATAAGAAGGTTTAATGGTTGCATGATTGTGTTGTGTGAAATATAAAGTAATTGTGTTTTGATTATTGTTTTTCTATATGTCACAGCTATTCAAAATAGGCTTCAAATGATATTGGAGGTAAGGGATAGTTTGGAAATTACGCACACCGGGGAGTACTTAAATTTCCTAAAGTGTTACTTCCGACCGTTTTCTGGGATTCTGTGTAATCTAACAAAGCCGCAGTTTACGGACAGCCCAGAGCATAAGTTGCGAAACATTGTTATTGAAATCCTTAATCGACTACCTCATAGTGAAGTGCTAAGGCCTTTTGTTCAAGAGTTGTTAAAAGTTGCCATGCATGTTCTTACCACCGATAACGAGGATAATGGCTTGATTTGCATTCGCATTATATTTGATCTTTTGCGGAATTTCAGACCAACCCAGGAGACTGAAGTGCAGCCTTTCCTTGACTTTGTGTGTAAAATTTACCAGAACTTTAGGTTCACGGTTAGCCATTTCTTTGAAAGTGGAGCAATTGTGGCTCCAGCAATGCCACCACCATCATCAATGTCAGCGTTACCTTCTCTTGGTGGTGAAGATGTAAAGCCAATGGACATTTCAGATCAAGTTGGATCTTCAACTGCCTCAAGCGTTGGGTCGGGGCAACTTAATCCAAGTACCCGGTCGTTTAAGATTGTGACAGAGAGTCCGTTGGTGGTTATGTTTCTCTTTCAGTTGTATAACCGGCTTGTTCAGACTAATATCCCTCAGTTATTGCCATTGATGGTTTCTGCTATCTCAGTCCCGGGTCCTGACAAGGTTCCTCCACATTTGAAGACCCACTTCACAGAGCTTAAGGGGGCTCAAGTTAAGGTAAATTATTGGGATCATCTTTGTATTCATCCTCCCTAACTCATATTTGAACCATTGTACCTCTCGTATAATCACGCATACTAAGGGGGTGTTTGGGAATCCCTTATTTTTACCTCCTTATAGCTTATGACTTATGATAAGTTAAAAGAAAGTGTTTGGGTTTCCTTATTATGTGAGAGGAAATGTTGATAAGTTACACATTTGTAACTTGTGACTTCTCCTTATAAGTTATAAGGAGGTGAAAATAAGGAATCCCAAACAGCCCCTTATCTGTTTCTGGACCTATTGTTGCAGACGGTCTCGTTCCTGACTTACCTTTTGAAGAGCTTTGCTGATTATATCAGGCCACATGAAGAAAGTATATGCAAAAGCATTGTGAACCTGCTTGTGACTTGTTCAGACTCTGTTTCCATTAGAAAGGTGATAGCATGACCTGGATCTGTTTATCCTTAATTTACTGTTTCTTACATTGTTTGTGAACTAATATATATCTACTTATCACATTCAGGAGTTGTTGATAGCATTGAAACATGTCCTTGGAACTGATTTTAAGAGGGGCTTATTTCCTCTGATTGATACACTCTTGGAAGAGAGGTAACACTGATATTTTGTAAATAGTTAGCTTGCTAATTTGTTATCTGATTTTCTTTGCCATTGAAGCTCCACATTGTCATTGTATATGGACCCTTCAAATAAAAGGTTTCCACAAATTTCAATAAAAGCTAATTCTTTTACTGACCTACCTTTTTGTAAAAATATTAATGGATTATAAAATATTTCTTTCTTTTGAACAGTTTGATTAATAGGCATCAAACATCTAAAATACGTATTTTGAAGGGAATATTCATATATACCCATACAAACTTATAAAATATCATGTATATCTAACCCAAACTTAAAGTATCATGTATTCATGCCTTTAAAAGCTAAAATATCGTATTTACCCATTTCAATAGATTAATTCAAGTAATGGCCATTCTATGCTTATTTTGAAACTTTACTAAAATATCATATCTACCCTTTATTTCATTAAAAACAATTTAGAATATAATCATGCCACCATTATCTTTCTCAAAACATTAAAATTAATTTCATATTTACCCCTATACGTTTTTATTTTTCTTTTTAGTTTGTAGGGGTATATATGAAATTTTCTCTCTAATAAAATTAAAAGTTCTTGTGAGCCACTATTGCTAATAAGCAACTATGCATTCCATCTATCAATAAGATTGCAATTTTATACCTGACACTTTTTTTAAGTGATTCTATTCTATTTTAGCTGTTTAGTTCCCAAATCTATGCTACCATGTCACCAACTTATGGTAAAGATACAATTTTTTTCAATGGAAATGCCCCCAAAAGAAGAGTATTGCAAATTTTGTTGACACCCTAAGAGAAAGTATTGCAACTTTTATGAGATAAAGGATGCACAACTTTAATTAGAAAACTTCTTATAAAAGGCGAAATCAATGCACCGGATCCTGGTTCTGCCCCTGATCAGGACATATGTGAAAGAGAAATGCTGATTTTAATAAAATGACTTGCTTTTAATTTCTTTAGATAATGTTTTGCATTCAACATAATGTTTAAAGCATCATTTGATTAGTTTGTTAACTATATTAGGGTTCTTGTGGGAATTGGCCGGGCTTGTTTTGAGACACTGAGGCCATTGGCATACAGTCTCTTGGCAGAAATTGTGCATCATGTTCGGGGAGATCTCTCATTGTCCCAGGTTTGTGGTTTGTTTTGAGACACTGAGTTCAGCAAATAAAATTATAGTTCTGTCAATTGTCTGTATGCATTTTATCATCATAACTTTTACTTTATCTATCTGCAAACAGATATGCTAAATAGTAATTACACAAATGGAAAGATCACTGTTCAATGTAGTAGAAAATGTATCCACTTAATGTTCTTTTTAGACCATGGCCTCGTGAGGTATAAGTGAACAGCATAAGAGACTATTGTAACATGTAATGCAGATACATAGGAGGGAGGTGTATGCACTTTGAAATAACTAGTTGATTACCTTCAATATGCAGCAGAACATATATTAACTAGTTGATTAAAACACATTTACTATCTTGGATAGCTGGTTGTATATGTACTTCTTTCAGTTTGGTTGTTCTAATCTGTTTTCTAGAAGTGTTAACATGCTTTATTTTGTATACATTCTAAGTCCATTTATTGCTTCCTTTTTTGCTTGACAGTAGTAATACTTATCAATATTGATGCGCACATGCTTTATTTTGTATACATTCTAAGTCCATTTATTGCTTCCTTTTTTGCTTGACAGTAGTAATACTTATCAATATTGATGCTTTATTAACTGATGAGCTGTTATGTGCTGTTTTCTTCATTTCATGTGCTACATGTCTTACTATCGTGTTTTATCATTTTGTTGCAGCTGTCACGAATTATCTACTTGTTTTCGAGTAATATGCATGACGCTTCATTATCTCTCAGCATCCACACCACATGCGCACGGTTAATGCTGAATCTGGTATCAGCTTGAATCTCTCAGTTTAAAGTGTCAAGAGTATTCCGACCTCATATTTCTTTGAATCCCAAGTTTATTTTAATAATGTGTATAGGTGGAGCCGATTTTTGAGAAAGGTTTTGATCTACCATCCATGGATGAAGCAAGGATCTTACTGGTAAGATTTTATATGTCCTCTTAATTTTATCTGCTATTCTTTCTGGAGTTGCGGTGACCCACATTGGCAATTTCTTAATGGTTTTTAAATCAGAATAATGATAGTTGATTCTTATTTCATATGTAGGGGCGAATATTGGATGCTTTTGTTGGGAAATTTAGCACCTTTAAGCGTACTATACCTCAGGTATACTTCACTTTGCTACACTCGGTTCCTACTTGCTTTAAAGAAAGGGTGAAAATGGTCTATAAGAAGTAAGAACTGGATTTTGTTTTTGGTTCAATCCAGTTAAGCATAGCTAATAACTGATGTGGAGGAGTGCCCTTATCATGCCTTAATGGCTAAATGCCTAACACAATTTATTCATCAATTTTTTTATGTCAAGCTTCTTGTTAATTGTATTTAGTTAGGGTTTTAGCCCATTTGGTTAGATAGAGCCCATGGGCCTTTTATGGGCTGTTAGCTAGGGTTTAGTTGTGTATATATAGGTGTAGTGGCTTATGTATTAGATACACATTCAAGTAATAAACATTACTTTCACAACAACCATCTTCTTTACATGGTATCAGAGCTACGGCTCTCGATCCAAACCCTAGCCGCGATCTGACCCGAACCTGAGTCTGACCAGCCGTCACCAGCAGCCTTCAGATCTGAAACAAGCTCCTGCCTTGTTGTTCTGTCCGAGCACTGTTCACGCGAGCACTGTTCACCGGTACTGTTAATCACCGGAAACACTGTTCACGCCGGAAAAAACACTGTTCACTGCCGGGAAACTACTGTTCACAGACGAGCACTGTTCACGCGAAATCACTGTTCACCGGTACTGTTCATCGCCGGAAACACTGTTCACTCCGGGAAAACACTGTTCACTCCGGAAAACACTGTTCACTGCCGGGATTTCTGTTCACTGCCGGAAAGTTACTGTTCGCTGCCGGAATACTGTTCGCTGCCGGAAAGTTACTGTTCGCTGCCGGAATTACTGTTCGCTGCCGGGATTAACTGTTCACGACGAGTAACTGTTTACGCCGGAATCTGTTCCTGCCCTCCACCCGCACTTGTTACTGTTCACAGTCAATTTTCAGTTTCGTGTATCACTATGGGCGAAAATACATACATGTATACATTTACTAAAGAGGAGCATGATCTTATTCAACGGTTTCTTACCTCCCAGTTGCCTCATCCTCAAACCAGCTCGGCACATTCAGGTAAACCTTCTAGCCTTGACTTATCATGGGTGATTGATTCTGGAGCCACACATCACATGACTGGGAATCGGGGTATTTTTTCTAGTCTTCAAAATGTTTCCCATGCACCAGTACGTCTTGCCGATGGATCTTCATGTCCCGTTCTCGGCATAGGATCCATCAGTAACTCGGAAAACCTAAAACTGTCTTCTATCCTATTTGTTCCTAAATTTCCTACCAGTCTTTGTTCAGTGAGTCAGATTACCAAACAAAACAACTGTTCTGTGACCTTTTACCCAACTCACTGCGTTTTTCATGAACTAGGAACAAATCGGGTAATTGGTACTGGTTTTGAATCAGGAGGTCTCTATCGTATATCCCCGTTTTCGCATCCTGTAGCAAACTTATGTGATTCTGCTGTCAGGGAGGCTCACTGTCGGTTAGGTCATCCTTCTACAGCAGTTCTGAGGCAAATGCGACCAGATTTACCACTTTCGTCTTTTAATTTTCATTGTGAGTCGTGTCAACTTGGTAAACATACCAGGCGTCCCTATCCCCCTAGGGTGCCCAATCGAGTCAGTTCTTGTTTTGAACTGTTGCATTCTGATGTATGGGGTCCTTGCCCTATCAAATCTACGTTGGGTTTTGAATATTTTATTACCTTTATTGATGACTATTCTCGCACTACTTGGGTTTATTTGTTGAAATCTCGTAGTGAGGTATTTTCCATATTTCGAGAATTTAATGCTTATGTTCAAAACCAATTTAACACCACCATTAAAACTTTACGATCTGATAATGCTAAAGAATATTTTTCCACCGACTTTTCTTCATACTTAAAAACCAACGGCATTATTCATGAATCATCGTGTGCTTATACATCTCAACAAAATGGTGTGTCCGAACGCAAAAATCGTCACATATTGGATGTTGCTCGCACAATCATGATCCAATCACGTGTTCCTCATCGTTTTTGGGGAGATGCCGTTCTCACTGCCACATATCTGATTAACCGCATGCCCTCAACCGTTCTTCATGGTAAAACACCGTTTTCTATACTATTTCCCAACGATGATCCATTTCCTCTCGCACCTAAAGTATTTGGTTGTGTCGCCTATGTTCATGACCATAGTCCAAAAACCATCAAACTTGATCCTCGAGCCATTCGTTGTGTCTTTCTTGGTTACTCACGGGTTCAAAAAGGGTATCGATGCTATAGCCCATCACTTCACCGATACTTTACCAGTGCCGATGTCACTTTTCACGAGTCTCCTTACTTTCCCGAGTGTTCCACTCCTGTTTCTGACCCGTTTCCCGACCTAGATTTACTCACATCTCCCTTCATCCCCACCATTCCTGTGTCAATTCCTTTTACCGATCCAATCTCTACTGATTCTGACCCACCGACAGAATCTCCGCCACTGCTTTTCACATATGCTAGGCGGGGTAGGGGTCAAACATCAGCGACTCTTGATTCACAACCTGGCCACGACCCCGAAATACCCTCCGATACTCCGCCTACATCTGAGCAATCCACACCTCTCACTACTACATCGTTACCCGATCCACCAACCTCTGACACACCTGTTTATGATCCTCCTGGTGCCCCACTTCCCGATATACCTATTTCCTTTCGCAAGGAACCCCGGACATGTACTCGTTACCCAATTCAGGACTATGTTGCCTACACCCACCTATCTCCTGAATCTCATGCGTACACCACTACCCTTGAGTCCTACCCGATTCCCAAAAATGCGACGAGCGCTCTCGCTCACCCAGGATGGAGACAGGCTATGGAAGATGAAATCGGGGCTCTAAAGTCCAATCGGGGCTCTAAAGTCCAATCATACATGGGATCTTGAAACACTTCCTAAAGGGAAGCGTATTGTTGGTTGTCGTTGGGTGTTTACGGTTAAACTACACCCGGATGGCTCCCTACACCGCTTAAAGGCTCGGTTGGTTGCAAAAGGGTATTCTCAGGCATATGGCATTGATTACGATGAAACTTTCTCTCCGGTTGCTAAAATGCCATCTGTCCGTATTTGCATCGCTCTTGCTGCCGTTAATCATTGGCCGCTCCACCAGCTTGATGTCAAGAACGCCTTTCTTAATGGTGTTCTTGAGGAGGAGGTATATATGGAGCAGCCCCCAGGGTTCGTCGTTGAGGAGGAGGCCTCGAAAGTTTGTAGACTACGTCGTTCTCTATATGGTCTTAAACAGTCTCCCAGAGCATGGTTTGGTCGATTCTCTAGTGTTATGGGACAGTTTGGGATGACGCGGAGTGCCTACGATCACTCTGTCTTCTTTAGACACCAGAAAGGGAAGAGGATTATCGTAGTTGTTTATGTGGATGACATTATAATCACAGGTGATGACGAGGTCGGGATTTCCGAACTCAAGCAGTTTCTTCAGTCTCAGTTTCAGGTAAGCGACTTAGGTCGACTGAGGTATTTCCTTGGCATAGAAGTATCCCGCTCTCCACAAGGAATACTTCTCTCCCAACGAAAGTATGTTCTTGATATGTTAACTGAATGTGGCTTACTGGGTTGTAAACCTGTTGATACACCAATGCTTCCTACAAAGAAACTCCTCCCAAAGGAAGGAGATCCAATGAAAGATCCTGAGCGATACAGACGGCTGGTTGGTAAACTTAATTATTTAACCGTCACACGACCGGATATCTCCTTTACTGTCAGTGTTCTGAGCCAATTTATGGCTACACCATACACCGGTCACTGGGATGCTGCCCTTCGTGTCTTAAGATATCTTAAGACCTCACCTGGCTTGGGCATATTATACTCTGATCAGGGTCATTGTCGTGTAGGTGCCTTCACGGAAGAAGGAGATGGTCGAATATCAGGGTTCTCAGATGCAGATTGGGCAGGTTGTCCAATTTCTCGACGATCTACCACCGGATATTGTGTGTTTGTTGGGGGAAACCTTGTATCATGGAAGAGTAAGAAGCAACACACGGTCTCCCGGTCGAGTGCCGAATCAGAATATAGAGCCATGGCAGATGTAACATCAGAGATGACATGGGTTCGTCGTCTTCTCAGAGAGCTCGGGGTTGTTTCTAATGACTTGATGAGGCTATACTGTGATAATCAGTCAGCTATTCACATAGCCAAGAATCAAGTATTTCATGAGAGGACAAAACATATTGAGGTCGACTGCCACCTTATCAGAGATCGGGTAGTAGGCACACAAATTGATCCTCCTTCCATTCAACCAGTTCATGTGAAGACAAATTTTCAGCTAGCAGACATTCTAACTAAACCGCTCCGGAAAGCTCAGATAGATTTTATTTGTAACAAGTTGGGCATGATTAACATCTATGCTCCAACTTGAGGAGGAGTGTTAATTGTATTTAGTTAGGGTTTTAGCCCATTTGGTTAGATAGAGCCCATGGGCCTTTTATGGGCTGTTAGCTAGGGTTTAGTTGTGTATATATAGGTGTAGTGGCTTATGTATTAGATACACCTTCAAGTAATAAACATTACTTTCACTACAACCATCTTCTTTACACTTCTTAACAAAATTTAGAATGAAATAAAAATAATATAGATAATCATGTCTTGTATAATATTTTTGTTAGTTGCTTCTTCCCCAGTCCGATAACTCTTGCATCTTTCCACTAATTGTGATCATTTTCTATGACAGCTTCTGGAGGATGGAGAGGAAGGAAAGGAACGATCTACCTTAAAAGCAAAGCTCGAGCTGCCAGTGCAGGTTGTATTAATTATGCTAACCTTTTTTCCCCATAAAAACCCACTGGTTCTTAATTTTCTTATGGTATGAGGCGAGCATCTATGTAAGACTTTGAAAATGTTTGATGGCTCAATTCTACTCTAACCATGAATACTTATAGTTATCACTAAGTTAAGTACACTCTAGAAGGTAAAGGTAGCCAGTAGCTGTGAAGCATACTTTGCATATACAATTTCTTCTAGTTATATGTAGCAAGATATTTGTTGACCCAGGAATTTACCACACTAAATCTTCTATAAGTTATCATACACACATATTGGAAGGATAAATAAATATATTAACTAATTACATACATAGCTTAGGTGTATCTAGGCCTAGACCCATTCACTCAATATTGGGTCATTCGCATAGTTAGTATAAACGGGTCATTCTGGGTTAAATGAAAAAGAGTAAAAGTTGGGGACAGGTCAGGATGAGCAGCAACTTAAAAATGAGAGGCTAGAATGGGCGACTAGGCGACGATTCCTCTTCTTGATTATTGTTCCAGTTTTTCACACCTTGCCCTTCATCCCTAGAACAACATCGTAGCTTGCATATTTCTTCATTGTAAGTTGATTGCCTCTTGTTGGTCCCGGTTTTCCTTGAAGTTTTCGTTAGGGACTTGGGGTTTGCTAAATTCGGTGTTTTAATAAACCATACGATCCTTTCATCATTCCGACGACTTTTTTCTGGTTTTCAAACAGATCAATTGATGCTTAGATTACTTCATTTATAGTTTCGTATAATCTTTGACGTTAGTTATATAGCTGGTAATTTGTTTTTTTTTCTGTTCCAACTACTTTTTGTGTTCTAAATTTTACCTTCACTTTGGTTGAAATGATAGATTATTGGTTATATGTGCTTGATGAATTCTTGTTATGATAGAACAGAGCCCTGGTTTCATTTAGACACCACGCCAGTCACAAATGGTCATGCAATTGGGCGCAAGTTGTAATTGGTTTTTATAGAGTATTATGAATTGCGTATGTTCAAATTGGGATGTTTTGTATATGTGGCAAAACGGGTCAGAAGAAGTTCGGGTCAGAATGGGTTTGTGTCAGAACAAACAGTTTTAAAAAGTGATCATTTTGGTTTGGGTCAAAACGAGTTTGAGTCAGAATGGATTCAAGTCAAAATGGGCGATTTTGAAAGGTGGTCATTTTGGTTCAGGTCAGAATGGGCTTTGACCAAAATGACAAATAAGAAGGTTATACTTTGATTATAGTTAAATCAAGAAATACCCTATGATAAAAAGTGGCAAAAATTTTGGATCTTCTATAAGGACCATCTGATATAATCTATTTTAAAACGTTGATAAACACAAGAGAGATTAAGATTAGATAACCAAATTGAATAAGTTCTTTTAAAACATTGATGAATATAAATGTTGTAAAACACTGCTGTCGTGTGAATACTTTCATCGTCCAGTTCTAATTATTTTTATGTTGATCAATGTTTTAAAGAGTTTATTCAATTTGGTCATCTCTCATCTATTCTCTTATGTTCGTCAATGTTTTAAATAAGATGTTGTATATAAAAGAACCAAAGTTTTTTGCCACTTTTCATCATATGGTATTTGCTTGATTTAACTGTAATCAACGTATAACCTTCATGTTTGTCATTTTGGTCAACCCGTTCCGACCTGAACCAAATTGAGAATTTTTTACTCTGTCCATTCTGACCTTTGCCCATGTTAGTCAAAATCCATTCTGACTGAACCAAAATGATCACATTTTAAACGGCCGATCCGACCTGCCTGTTTTTCCAGGTATAGGTGTATCATGTTATATTTTCATGATAAAATGTAGCACACTAACACCATATTGAACATGCAAATTTCTGGCAGGCTGTTCTAAACATTCAGGTTCGGGTAGAACATTCCAAAGAAGTCATTGATTGTAAGCATTTGATCAAGACCTTGGTTATGGGTAAATTTCTTCCATTCACTTATAGCTGATCCCCCATTTAAATATTATCTCGAATGATTTTTCTCTATTCATGTCATATTATTTAAAAATATCAAAGAGGCTCACTTCAAAATGATCATTTATCAATCCCTAATAATTCATTACTTTTTTAATTTCTAGGAATGAAAACAATAATATGGAGTATCACACACGCACATCTACCCCGATCACAGGTTTCAACTTCCACCCATGGTACACCTCCACAGATGCTTCCATCAACCCCACCTAATTCAGCCACAGGCCAGCCATTTAAAGGGCTGAGAGAAGAAGAGGTATTTAATTATTTAGTGTTTATACAATAAATGCTATCACCGAATAACATGATTATTAATACTAACTTGTGAAATGAATTTGATTAGGTGTGGAGAGCTTCTGGTGTCTTGAAGAGCGGCGTCCGTTGCTTAGCTCTCTTCAAGGAGAAAGATGAAGAGAGAGAAATGATCCATCTTTTCACCCAGATTTTAGCTATTATGGAACCTCGAGATCTCATGGATATGTTCTCATTATGCATGCCAGAGCTTTTTGAATGCATGATATCCAACACACAGCTTGTGCACATATTTTCTACTCTTCTTCAAGCACCCAAGGTTTTCAGACCATTTGCAGATGTCTTGGTTAATTTCCTAGTCAGCAGCAAACTTGATGTTCTTAAACATCCGGACTCCCCTGCAGCAAAACTTGTTCTACATCTTTTCCGGTTCTTATTTGGTGCTGTGGCCAAAGGTCCAGCAGAATGTGAGCGCATTTTGCAGCCTCATGTTCCTGTTATTGTGGAAGCCTGCATGAAAAACACCAGTGAAGTTGAGAGGCCACTTGGTTATTTACAACTTCTTAGAACACTGTTCCGTGCCCTAGCTGGTGGAAAATTCGAGCTTTTATTGAGGGACTTAATTCCCACACTACAGCCATGCTTAAATATGCTGTTGGCAATGCTTGAGGGCCCCACAGCTGAAGAAATGAGAGACCTTTTACTTGAGCTTTGCCTAACACTCCCTGCGCGGTTAAGTTCATTGTTACCTCACCTTCCTCGATTGATGAAACCACTTGTAATGTGTCTTAATGGGAGTGATGAACTAGTCGCCTTAGGGTTAAGGACACTTGAGTTCTGGATTGATAGCTTAAATCCTGATTTTCTTGAACCAAGTATGGCAAACGTGATGTCTGATGTGATTTTAGCATTATGGTCCCACTTAAGGCCTGCACCGTACCCGTGGGGCGGTAAATCTTTACAACTACTTGGCAAGTTAGGTGGCCGTAATAGACGGTTTCTCAAAGAGCCACTTGCACTTGAGTGTAAGGAAAACCCAGAGCACGGACTTCGATTAATTCTTACATTTGAGCCTGAAACTCCGTTTCTGGTACCTTTGGATCGATGCATTAATCTTGCTATAGCAGCTGTTATGAACAATAGTGGTAGCATGGATGCTTTTTATAGAAAACAAGCTTTGAAGTTTCTTAGAGTATGCTTATCATCACAGCTTGATTTGCCAGGTCGTGTAACTGATGATGTGTTAATATCTAGACACTTATCGACTGTTTTGGTCTCCTCGGTTGATCCATCTTGGAGAAGATCGGAAGCATCTGATGTGAAGGTTAGTTTAACTACAAGTTCTATCTATCTATCTATATCCATCCATCCATCTATAAAATATAATACATGAGACATGGGCAAATTAAGACACCTACCTTTTAAGTAATTTACAAGTTGTAAAGCCTAAGATCCACCTTCTAAAGCATTTAAAATATGGGCAAACTTGTCCATTACAAAATATGCATAGAAAAAGTTACAACATTGCCCCTTCAACTTTACACAACTTTTGCAAATTTAAGAAATAATTATAACTTTTAACCATGAGCATTTTATTGTCTTTAATTTGGGTATGGTATTGCTATAGTTTTTTTCAATTAAAAAAATTAACACGTTACGTATGGGCGTTCTCTATTCGGTTTTAACGGTTTCTAAGTTAAACCGTGAGCAAACCGTTGGTTCGATTTTTTTTATCATTGAAAACTAAAACAGAACCGTTGAAAGTTTAAACTGAATCGTTACTAAAGGTTCGTTCACGCATCGAGCTTTGATAATAAGTTTACAGTCATGTTTGGCTTTATATGGCCGATTTTCGGTATGAATCGTAAACCTAACTGTTTGCTATGGTTTGAACATTTAGAAATCGGTTGACCAAAAGTGGTGATTGGTTTAAACGTTTTCAAGGTTTCAAATGAACCTTGAACATCCATAATTGTTACATGATTACTAAGATTTTTGTATCCCGCTGCATCGCGCGGGCACCTTTCTAGTATATATATATATATATATATTTGAATTTGGGTGGCTCTCTTTTTGTTTACAAGCAGTGTGTTTACCCACATGTTGCAGTGCATTCCATTTTGTTGGCTATACTGATTTGCAGTTGGAGAATAAGAGGGTCTTTGGGGTTCCGTTTAGAAATCGTTTATATTTTTGGTCAATTAGTTTAAAACTTGATTATTTGCATGATGCCATGATCCCTCCTACTGCACCAAAACACGTTGTATCTCACCCTGCCAACAGTATGCAAATACCCCTAATACCCCTAATTATCTTAATGGTTACTGTGGCAAGTTCTTGTCTAAGTAATTTCCGCCCACGACAGTATCCTTTGCCTCGTATTTCATGATGCATGGTTTAATTGTTCTTAATACTAATATATTGTTTTGTTTTTTAAGTTTCATTTTTTACTGTAGGTGTTCATATGTTTCGACTTATTGATTGATAAATAATTGTACGGAAGGTATTGTAACAAGTCATAAAAAAATAAACTGTTTTATGTTAACTTGGAAGGTATTGTAACAAGTCATAAAAAAATAAACTGTTTTATGTTAACTTTAGTTAGTTCAATGCTGTATAAGAATGCCATTTGGTCATTTTACATGTTTTGCCATTATGTCATCTGATTGTCAAAACACTCAAAAAACTGGTTATCTGATCATTATTATGATGACCAGCGTAATCAAATCCGAGCACACTATCTTTCTGTAGCATGCTTCATTACAGCTGATTATCTGATTCTGATTATTCTACGCGTTTGAAAAACACAATCAAACACTTGGATTACAAAACATTTGTTACAGTATTGTAATGGCAATTGCCAAGTCTGGCAAATTTAGTTTAATTTTAGTCTTAAGGTATTCTTCTTATTTGGAGCATTTGACCTTAAGAAGGCCATTGTAGTGAGCTGAGTATTATACAACCCTAGAGTTGATTGAATGTTTTCTGTTAAGCCTCTTTTTCTTACTCTGGAAATGATTAATTTTGTTGCTATGTTTGTTTTTATTTTCAGTTTGATGCTTATTAATTTCTCTTGCAGACTGACTTGGGAGTTAAGACCAAAACACAATTAATGGCTGAAAAATCCGTATTCAAGATTCTTCTCATGACCATTATTGCTGCTAGTGCAGAGCCTGATTTATCTGACCCTAAAGATGAATACGTTGCAAATATCTGTCACCATTTTGCAATCATATTTCACTTGGAAAATTCTTCTACTAATGCCCCTGTTTCATCCATTCCTCTTGGTGGTCCTTTACTGTCATCAAATACAAGCAACAGTTCTAAACAAAGAAACAGCAACATCTCAAATCTAAAAGAACTGGACCCACTGATCTTTCTAGATGCTCTGGTGGAAGTGCTTGCAGATGAAAACAGACTTCATGCCAAAGCGGCCCTCAATGCACTAAATATATTTTCTGAAACTCTTTTATTACTAGCTCGATCCAAACATGCTGATGTGCTCATGTCAAGAGGGGGTCCCGGTACTCCTATGATTGTTTCTAGTCCATCAATGAGTCCTGTTTATTCACCACCTCCTAGTGTCAGGGTTCCAATCTTTGATCAGTTATTACCTCGTTTATTGCATTGCTGTTATGGATCTACTTGGCAAGCTCAAATGGGTGGGGTTATTGGTCTTGGTGCTTTAGTGGGAAAAGTTACTGTTGAGACTTTATGTGTTTTCCAAATGCGAGTTGTAAGAGGGCTTGTATTCGTTCTTAAACGACTCCCTGTTTATGCTGCAAAAGAGCAGGAAGAAACTAGTCAGGTGCTGACTCAGGTCCTGCGGGTGGTTAATAATGTTGATGAAGCAAACAGTGAAGCACGTAGACAGAGTTTTCAAGGAGTTGTTGAATTTCTTGCTTCAGAGTTATTAAATACAAATGCAACTGTCAGAGTCAGTAAAATAGTGCAGTCCTGTTTGGCACTTTTGGCTAGTAGAACCGGTAGTGAAGTTTCTGAGTTGCTTGAACCATTACACCAGCCTTTGCTTCAGTCTCTTCTAATGCGCCCTCTTAGGTCAAAGAATGTTGACCAACAGGTCAACCGCATACTCCCTGTTCCCTGTAACTATTTAATCAATCATGATTTCTCTGTGTGCTTCTGCTGTCTAACTTTCTTTCTGTATTAATAGGTTGGGACTGTGACAGCTTTGAATTTTTGCCTTGCCTTGAGACCTCCTCTTCTTAAGTTGACTCCAGAATTAGTCAACTTTCTTCAAGAGGCGTTGCAGATTGCTGAGGCTGATGAGACTGTGTGGGTTGCGAAGTTTATGAATCCTAAAGTTGCCATGTCATTAACCAAACTCCGCACAGCTTGCATTGAACTTTTATGTACAGCAATGGCGTGGGCAGATTTTAGGACACAAAATCACTCTGAGCTACGCTCAAAAATCATTTCCATGTTTTTCAAGTCCTTGACAAGCAGGACATCAGAAATTGTAGCCGTCGCTAAAGAGGGGTTGAGACAGGTATGCTTTTATAGATAACTATGGTTATTGCTGCAGAGAAGTAGGATTTTGTGCATTTTGATAAAGTTGTGCCATATATAACTAGTGTTTATCGTATTAAGCCACTGATTCTTCCCTTTTATTTGGGTGTCTTTTGCAATTTAGGTTATTTTGCAGCAGCGAATGCCTAAAGAACTTCTACAAAGCAGCCTGAGGCCTATTTTAGTTAACTTGGCACATACCAAGAATCTCAATATGCCTCTACTACAGGGTCTGGCCCGCCTCCTTGAACTTTTGGCAAATTGGTTTAATGTGGCGTTGGGAGGCAAACTGTTGGAGCATTTGAAGAGATGGTTGGAACCGGAAAAACTCCAACAGATTCAAAAATCTTGGAAAAGCGGTGAAGAACCAAAAATAGCAGCTGGTATGTTGTGTTTTTGTCTTTTTGATGATTAAGATGGTCTTTTTTTCCATATATAAAGTAAGAATTTTATCATATTTAAATGCACTCCTGTTAACTTTAATGCAGCCATCATCGAGCTTTTTCACTTGCTCCCAAATGCAGCAGGGAAGTTTCTTGATGAACTTGTAACTTTGACTATTGATTTAGAAGGAGCTCTTCCACCTGGACAGTTTTATAGTGAGATCAACAGTCCCTATCGTCTTCCACTAACAAAGTTTTTAAATCGTTATCCACAAGCTGCTGTAGATTATTTTCTTGCTCGATTGTGTGAACCAAAGTATTTCCGCCGGTAGGATTCAAATTTATTTTAGCTTTAAGTTTAAACTCCTTATTTTGGTGAAGTTCTCATTTAGCTTGTTCATTTGAGCATGATCCAGATTAATGTACATCATACGGTCAGAAGCTGGCCAGCCCTTGAGAGAAGAACTTGCAAAGTCACCAAAGAAGATACTCTCAAGTGCATTCGCTGCTGAGTTCATCCCTAAAGCTGAGGCATCAGTGGCTCAGGGATCCCAAGAAACTTCATCAGTGGTTGATGACAACGCTCAGCCTCCATCTAACCCTACTGCTCCTAATGTTTCGCCAGATGCTTATTTTCAGGGTCTTGCTCTTATAAAAACATTGGTCAAACTCATTCCTGGATGGCTGCAAAGTAACCACATTGTTTTTGATTCATTGGTTCTTTTGTGGAAGTCCCCTGTAAGAATATCTCGGCTGCAGGATAAGCAGGAACAGAGTTTGGTGCAAGTAAGTATTATACCCTGGCCAGTTAGTATAACAAACTTGTTTTCTGGTTGTCATATTGTGATATTCTAATTTTGTCTGTGTCATAACAAAACGCAGGTGAAAGAGAGCAAATGGCTGGTCAAATGCTTCTTAAACTATTTACGCCATAACACAAACGAAGTCAATGTCCTGTTTGAAATCCTCTCAATTTTCTTATACCATACACGGATTGATTTTACCTTTTTGAAGGAGTTTTACATAATTGAGGTATGGTTACTTTGAAAGCTGATGTTTGCATATGAAACTTCATATATCTTCCGAATAAAGACTTTATGTTTGTATATAGTTTCAAGTCTGATTGTATCATTTTCATTTAGGTGGCTGAGGGCTACCCACCCAGTATGAAGAAAGCCCTCCTTTTGCACTTTTTAAACATCTTCCAATCAAAACAAATGGCTCATGATCACTTGGTGGTCATCATGCAAATGCTGATTCTTCCAATGCTGGCGCATGCATTTCAGAATGGGCAGACATGGGAGGTTGTAGATCCTGCCATCATCAAAACAATTGTTGACAAGCTTTTGGATCCTCCTGAAGAGGTAAATAACCAACCCTTTTTTTCTTAAATGTTTAACTTAATGGTACAGATTATGCCGTCTCAAATCAATAAGGCTCCAGGCTAATCTGTTTCTCTTGTATAGGTCTCCGCTGAATATGATGAGCCTTTGAGGATAGAGTTACTACAACTTGCTACTTCACTTCTCAAACATCTCCAAACTGACCTTGTTCATCATAGAAAGGAACTCATAAAATTTGGGTGGAATCACCTAAAACGTGAAGATAGTGCTAGCAAGCAGTGGGCCTTTGTCAACGTATGCCACTTTTTGGAGGCCTATCAAGCTCCAGAAAAGATTATATTGCAGGTATATTCATGAATATGAGACACATATTGAGATTAAAATTTGGAAACTTACTAATTGCACTACTAAATTTGCAGGTGTTTGTTGCCCTACTTCGGACATGTCAACCAGAGAATAAAATGTTGGTCAAACAAGCCCTTGATATATTAATGCCAGCACTTCCACGAAGGTTGCCAATTGGTGATAATTCCCGTATGCCAATTTGGATACGCTACACAAAAAAGATTCTTGTGGAGGAAGGACATTCGATTCCAAATCTTATCCATATTTTCCAACTTATTGTTCGCCATTCAGATCTTTTCTACAGTTGTAGGGCTCAGTTTGTACCTCAAATGGTCAATTCCCTCAGTCGCCTTGGTTTACCTTATAATACTACCACAGAGAACCGGCGACTTGCAATTGAACTTGCTGGATTGGTTGTCAATTGGGAGAGACAAAGACAAAATGAGATGAAAATTGTCAATGATGGTGAAGGCACTAGTCAGAGTAATGATGGGTTAAACCCGAGTTCAAACGGTGCTGAATCTAAACGGTCTACTGATGGGCCCACATTAAAGGTTGAGCCTGGTCTTCAGTCTCTTGGTGTCATGTCACCTGGTGGTGCCTCCTCAATTCCAAATATAGAAACTCCAGGATCAAGTGGACAACCAGATGAGGAATTTAAGCCTAATGCTGCAATGGAGGAAATGATAATCAACTTTCTGATAAGGGTTAGTGTTTTTTTTCTTAAATATAGACTTTTGTGAAAATCATATAAGGCCAGTCGGTAGTTGATTAATAATATATACTTAACAGGTAGCATTGGTGATAGAGCCTAAAGACAAGGAAGCAAGTCTCATGTATAAACAAGCTTTAGAGCTCTTGCCGCAAGCTTTAGAAGTGTGGCCAAATGCTAATGTAAAATTCAATTATTTGGAGAAGCTTCTGAGCAGCATTCCACCAACTCAGTCAAAGGACCCATCCACTGCGCTGGCCCAGGGTTTGGATGTCATGAATAAAGTTTTGGAGAAACAACCGCATTTGTTCATCCGCAATAATATCATTCATATTTCTCAAGTAAGTGTGTGTTAACATGCCACCTTGCATATATATGCTCAAGGTCTAACAGTAATTATCAATAATGTTCTTTTTGTAGATACTTGAGCCGTGCTTCAAGTATAAAATGTTAGATGCTGGAAAGTCGTTGTGCTCTTTGTTGAAAATGGTTTTTGTTGCCTTTCCATCAGAAGCTTCTAGCACCCCTCAGGATGTTAAAGCATTGTACCAAAAAGTTGAGGAGCTTATACAGAAGCACCTTGCATCTGTTGCAGCTCCTCAAACAGCTGGTGAAGATAACTCTGCTTCTATGATTAGTTTTGTGCTGTATATTATAGAAACCCTATCTGAAGTGCAAAAGAGTGTCATTGATCCTTTTAACCTGGTTCGGGTTCTCCAACGTCTGGCTCGTGATTTGGCATCTGCACCTGGATCCAATACAAGACAAGTATGTCTTCAAAATCTGATAGAATACTTGTAGTCTGCTTTTTTGTATACGGCTAATTTGTAATTATTCCTTGAATCAGGGTCAAAGAACAGATCCAGATTCCGCAGTTAGTTCTTCCCGTCAAGGTGCTGATGTTGGAGTGGTGATTGCTAATCTTAAATCTGTCATGAAACTCATTGGTGAAAGGGTCACGCTTGTGCCTGACTTCAAAAAGTCAATAACACAAATTCTAAATTCTTTGCTCTCTGAAAAAGGAACCGATCATACAGTGCTTCTTTGCATCCTTGATGTAATAAAGGGATGGATTGATAAAGACTTTGGTATGTCTGGAATAACAAATACTTCTGTTTCTTTTCTTACTCCAAAAGAAGTCGTATCCTTCCTTCAAAAGCTTTCTCAAGTTGACAAACAGAACTTTTCCACAAGTTCTCTTGAAGAGTGGGACCGGAAGTATCTCGAGCTTCTCTACGGGCTTTGTGCAGATGCAAATAAGTAAGCATAAACTTTGAATATTATACTAACATATTGGTGAATGAACATGAACCTGTTAAAGCTTATATCCTTTGGTTGACTCACAGGTACCCATTATCCTTACGCCAAGAAGTGTTTCAGAAGGTAGAGAGACAGTTTTTACTAGGCTTAAGAGCAAAAGATCCTGTAATGAGGATGAAATTTTTCTTCCTTTATCATGAGTCTCTTCAGAAAACGCTCTTCACACGGTTGCAATACATTATTCAAGTTCAAGACTGGGAGGCTTTGAGTGATGTCTTCTGGCTGAAACAAGGGCTTGATCTTCTTCTTGCTATCTTAGCTGAGAATAAGCCGATTACACTTCCTCCAAATTCTGCCAAGGTTACCTCTCTTCTGGCTGCAGGTTCCCTTCCAGAACATTCTGGAGCACAATCTATGGTTACTGATGGATCTGGATCTGAGGTGGCAGAAGATGTTCCCTTAACAGTTGATTCTCTTGTCTCAAAGCATGCAAAGTTTATGAGTGAAATGAGCCGGCTTCAGGTATCATCATTGTCTTCACAAGTATCAACTTATAGTTTTATTCGTGGGATTTTGTTTAGCTTCTTTTATTCTCTTGCAGGTTGGTGATCTTGTAATTCCACTGAGAGAGCTCGCTCATACAGATGCAAATGTTGCATATCATTTATGGGTGCTGGTGTTTCCCATTGTTTGGGTGACCTTATGCAAAGATGAACAAGTCAAACTTGCTAAGCCAATAATCTCTCTCTTCTCAAAAGATTACCATAAAAAGCAGCAGGGTCACAGGCCAAATGTTGTACAAGCTCTTCTAGAAGGACTCCAATTAAGTCACCCACAGCCTCGAATGCCCAGTGAACTCTTAAAATATATCGGAAAGACTTACAATGCGTGGCACATTGCATTAAATCTTCTAGAAAGCCATGTGATGCTGTTTTTGAATGAAACAAAATGCTCCGAATCTCTAGCCGAACTTTACCGTTTGCTAAACGAGGACGATATGAGATATGGGTTATGGAAGAAACGATCAATTACCGCTGAAACACGGGTCGGGCTATCACTTGTTCAACATGGTTACTGGCAGCGAGCCCAGAGTTTGTTTTACCAAGCCATGGTTAAGGCAACCCAAGGCACTTACAATAACACTGTTCCCAAGGTTGAGATGTGTCTTTGGGAGGAACAATGGCTACATTGTGCCAGTCAACTCAGTCAATGGGACGTGCTGACAGACTTCGGTAAACTTGTTGACAACTACGAAATATTACTTGATAGTCTCTGGAAGCAACCTGATTGGGCATATCTGAGAGAGAATGTAATTCCAAAGGCTCAAGTTGAAGAAACCCCAAAGCTTCGTATAATCCAAGCATATTTTTCTCTACACGAAAAAAATGCAAATGGTGTCGGTGATGCTGAGAATATAGTTGGTAAAGGTGTTGACCTTGCTTTAGAACAATGGTGGCAGTTGCCCGAGATGTCTATTCATGCCAGAATTCCTCTTTTGCAGCAATTTCAACAGTTAGTTGAGGTCCAAGAATCTGCTCGAGTTTTAGTAGATATTGCTAACGGTAACAAATTAAGTGCAAATCCTTCTGTTGGTGTACATGGCAGTCTTTATGCTGATTTAAAAGACATTCTTGAAACCTGGAGGCTTAGAACCCCAAATGACTGGGATAATTTGTCTGTTTGGTATGACTTGCTTCAGTGGAGGAATGAAATGTATAACTCAGTGATTGATGCATTTAAAGATTACGCAAACACAAATTCTCCACTTCATCACCTTGGTTACCGTGATAAGGCATGGAACGTTAATAAACTTGCCCACATTGCCCGCAAGCAGGGTCTTCATGATGTTTGTGTGACCATTTTGGAAAAAATGTATGGCCACTCTACCATGGAAGTGCAGGAGGCTTTTGTTAAGATACGAGAGCAAGCAAAGGCATATCTAGAAATGAAGGGAGAGCTTACAAGTGGTCTTAACTTGATTAACAGTACTAATCTGGAATACTTTTCCGTCAAACACAAGGCAGAAATTCTCCGACTTAAAGGCGACTTTTTATTGAAGCTGCGTGATGCTGATGGAGCCAATCTTTCATATTCAAATGCCATCAGCCTTTTCAAGAACCTGCCTAAAGGATGGATAAGTTGGGGAAGCTACTGTGATACGGTATCTATTTATTCATTTATTTATTAATTTATTAACTTCCAGTGTTGTCAATTTATCCGTCAATGCTAACAATGTATCATTTTACAGGCCTTCAAAGAGACACATGATGAGATTTGGTTAGAGTTTGCTGTGAGTTGTTTTCTTCAAGGTATTAAATTTGGCAGTCCTAATTCCAGAAGCCATCTTGCTCGTGTTTTATACCTTCTCAGCTTTGACACTCCAAATGAGCCCGTGGGTAGAGCATTTGATAGATATGCTGAACAAATACCTCATTGGGTCTGGCTTTCCTGGATTCCCCAACTATTACTCTCTTTACAAAGATCTGAAGCCCCACATTGCAAAAAAGTGCTACTAAAAGTTGCAACCGTATACCCTCAGGTAAATACATTATATGCTATATATTATATTACTCCTTGAACTCGATTTAAGTTATATCATATTGTACTTTAAGGCGTTGTATTACTGGCTGCGAACGTATTTGCTTGAGCGACGTGACGTGGCAAATAAATCTGAGTTTGGTAGAATGGCAATGGCTCAACAAAGGCTGCAACAAAACATGGTTAGTGGAGCTGACGGGAATGCCAGGCAAACTGGCGGCTTTTCAGCTTCAGACACTCAGATTCATCAAGGAGCCCAGTCAACTGGTCCGGTTGGGTCACACGAGGGTGGTGGCTCTCAGGGTCAAGAACCTGAACGGTCCACAGCTACTGAAGGCGGTAATGACCAGCAGAATCCTTCCACCAGTAGCGATGGTGGTCAGAACACAATAAGGCGTAATTATGCTATGGGTTTAGTTGCTTCTGCTGCTAGTGCTTTTGATGCTGCTAAAGATATTATGGAAGCACTCAGAGGCAAGCATGGCAACTTAGCTAGTGAACTTGAGGTATAAATGCATAATTAGATATCTGTTAACATTTTCTAACTGTTTTTTCTTTTTCTAACTGCTAACATTGTTCTCATTTTAACAGAGTTTACTAACAGAAATCGGTTCAAGATTTGTGACACTACCAGAGGAACGGCTGCTGGCGGTGGTTAATGCTCTACTCCACCGTTGCTACAAGTATCCAACCGCCACAACCGCAGAGGTACCCCAGTCTCTTAAAAAGGAGCTATCAGGTGTTTGCAGGGCGTGCTTTTCAGCAGATGCTGTTAACAAACATGTTGAGTTTGTAAGAGAATACAAGCAGGATTTTGAGCGCGATCTTGATCCAGAAAGCGCGACTACATTCCCGGCCACCTTATCTGACCTCACCGAAAGACTTAAACACTGGAAAAATATTCTTCAAAGCAATGTCGAAGACCGTTTTCCAGCTGTTTTAAAACTCGAAGAAGAAAGCCGAGTGTTGCGTGACTTCCATGTGGTTGAAGTTGAGGTTCCTGGTCAATACTTTACTGATCAAGTAAGTTAGAAACCTAAATATACTCATCATTACTTTTCTTTATTTTACGTCAAACTTAATGTTAAATATTTTGACTGCAGGAAGTTGCCCCTGATCATACTGTGAAACTAGACCGAGTGGGGCCTGATATCCCGATCGTGCGTAGGCATGGTAGCAGCTTCCGTCGGTTGACTCTCATAGGCTCTGACGGGTCCCAACGCCACTTTATTGTCCAAACATCTTTGACCCCAAATGCCAGAAGTGATGAAAGAATATTACAGCTTTTCCATGTGATGAATCGTATGTTTGATAAGCACAAAGAATCAAGACGCCGCTACATCAGCATTCACACGCCAATCATCATCCCTGTTTGGTCTCAGGTATCACATCTGTACATATATGTTCACAAATCAGGATGTTATAACATTTACAAGTTTTGGTATTCTACAGGTTCGGATGGTAGAAGACGACTTAACATACAGTACTTTTCTGGAGGTATATGAAAACCATTGTTCAAGAAACAATAAAGAGGCTGACCAACCAATTGCTTATTTCAAGGAGCAGTTAAACCAAGCGATTTCGGGTCAAATATCACCTGAAGCTGTAGTGGATCTTCGTCTACAAGCTTACAACCACATCACAAAAGATTATGTGTTTGACAACATATTCTCTCAGTACATGTACAAAACACTGTTGAGTGGAAATCACATGTGGGCTTTCAAGAAGCAGTTTGCCATCCAGCTGGCACTTTCAAGTTTCACATCTTTCATGCTACAAATTGGCGGAAGGTCTCCGAACAAAATATTGTTTGCTAAGAACACCGGGAAGATATTCCAAACAGATTTTCATCCAGCGTATGATGCCAATGGTATGATTGAGTTTAACGAACCGGTTCCGTTTCGGTTGACTAGAAATTTGCAGGCGTTTTTCTCTCATTTTGGTGTCGAAGGTCTCATCGTGTCTGCCATGTGTGCATCAGCTCAAGCTGTTGTTTCTCCCAAGGTGAGTTACAACATTTGTTTTTTTAAATTCAGTTTCAAAAGTCACAGTCACTAATAGTTGGGGCTCATTTGACTCTAATGTGAATTACAGCAAAGTCAACATCTGTGGCATCATCTAGCTATGTTCTTCCGTGATGAACTGTTATCATGGTCGTGGAGACGACCTCTTGGAATGCCATTGGCTCCGGTGGTTGGCGGTGGTAGTTTGAACCCAGTTGAATTTAGGCAAAAGATCACCACAAATGTGGAGGAAGTGATTGGGCGGATCAATGGGATTGCACCTCAGTTTATAGCAGAGGAGGTAAATATTCATCCATTTGATCTTTATGTATTAATCTTTGAATTTTGGTTAATCTTTGTTTGATGGGAATTCAGGATGAGAATTCAGTGGACCCACCACAGTTGGTGCAAAGAGGTGTAACCGAACTTGTGGAAGCGGCTCTTACTCCCAGAAACTTGTGCATGATGGATCCAACTTGGCATCCCTGGTTCTGAATGTGGCAAGAAGGCTTGAGGCATACAATGCGTAGATGCACATGCTATAGCATTTGAGTTCATATTCAGACTACAAACATACCCTGACTTGACTTGGTTACGATTGGTGGCTTGGAATTTATGAACTAATTAGAACATTAGCGTTTTGATGATAATTTCTACAATTTGCAATTGTTAGTGATAAGTGCATTGCACCTGACCACTAGGTGTGTAAACACACAAGGCTAGCAAAGTCAGCTTCAGCTTGGACTCTGGCTCAAATGAGTCTGCTTGGCTCTGCTCGTTTATCTTAACAAGCTGAAATCTTGAGCTCCAGATCGGCTTGTAAAAGGCTCGGGCCAGCTTGTATGTTTTTCAAGTTTTATTTTGCCAGAACTCATAAATAGATTGATTCTGTTGAGTAGTTCATAAGTTACAAGACCAGAATATTGAAATTAGAGAACGTCACCTTCAGACTTAGATATATGAGTATTCCCGGAAAAACGGGCGGTCAGGTTGGGTGTCCGGTTGGCAAAATAAACTCAGGTCGGTACAAGCTTTGAGTAAAAGTGAAATTGAGTTAGAACAGGCAACGACTTACATTAGATTGGAATTAGTTTCGGGAAATAAAAAAGGTATAAAAATAGGTTCACCCGCTTTACTGAGGGTTTGTGGAACGGCAGTGGAGCCCTAGCTGAGAAGGCGGCAATGATGGTGTGGAGGTGGTGGCGAGAGTTGTAGTGACCATAATGGTGGTGCCGTCAGCAAGGTGGCAGTGTTGACATTGCCATGAATGTTACTTGCCAATTGGAATCCTTTTTAAGTTATTAAGTGTTTTTAAGAGTGGCCTATTTTGACGTGCTATTCATTTAAGTTGATCTAGTTTGACCCACTGCTAGTTCGAGTGGACCTAAAAACCGAATGCAATCTTTTTTTACCCGGATCAACCCATCTATTGAATTGATTAGCTGTTCATGCTTGCAATTTGCAAGACCTATAGAGTTGGATTGATACTAAGTGAGAATATTATTATTAAAGTTGACTGTTGAGAGATTGAGTTATAATTTTAGATATGAAAATTTAGGTTTTAATTCTAGCGAGCTTATGTTGACTAGAGCTCGGTTCATTTATAAACGAGCCGATTTTGAACAAGTTTCAAGTTTCGAGTAGTGAGCTTTTTAGCAATCCTACAATAAGTGTCTAGCAATCCAAGCAATCGCTCTTGTAACATGTTGGTTGATATGGAGAAGTAGGAATGATAAATTTTTAAAAATATTCCAATTTCAGTGGTTAATGATATAAAAACTACATCGTTGGTCAAGCGTAGGAGGCAGAAAACGAATTTGGATTGAGAAGCTTGGTGCATATGTAGTCTTTTTCTTTTTTAATAAACTTGACAAATAGAAAAGAAAATTATCGTAATCAACAATTTAATATTATCAAGTGAGTATTTTAATAATTGCAAGATACATCGTATATTTTGATTGATTCTCTGTCTACACTTTCTATGGTAGTATTTTATTTTTTTTTGAAAAATAAATAATATTTTAATAATCTTGTGCTACTACAAGAGCAGAACTCTCTGACATAAACACAAGGTGAGACGAAAACCTAGGTGGGCTCGGAATCAAACTGATAACCTTGTATAAGGGCTAGCTTAAATCCTTCATTGTCAACATCCACCCAAAGTGATACAAGTGGAGTTCGAACTTGGGTCTCCACTGGAAAACCTATATCTTCCTACCACTAGACCATTTATAATGTTAGTGGTTAACTTATCTTTAGAAATATTATCTACACAATTGACTTGGTTTCAATCAAACACACTTTGACAATTCAGGTTTACCAACATATGTTCCTAATGGCAGGTGTCAACAATTGTCTAACCTTCTCCCTATGAATCACAAATAATTTTACACTTTATAAACCAAGAACATATATATGGGTTGAGTTATTTTACAAAGGGTAATAAAAATGAGAATGATGAGAAGCCATAATTTATTGTCATGTGTCGGGATCGAATGAGGTAGGGCATACAAGGAAGGAACACATATTTTTACTAGTCATATGCAAGGCACATGTCAATTCCGCCATTATTTTAAAACGTTTATAACTTTTCGTTCAACAGTTTTTAAAAAAAAATAGTTCACCATAATAATAAACGTTTTTTATCTTTATTATGAATATGACTTTGTTTTTTAAAAATTAAAAAAAAAAGTATGTTTTTGTGTCTTATGTTCATCATTGTATCTCTCTATTTATCATTGTGTCTTTATGCTTATCGTTGTATATATAATTTTTAAAGTGATGCAATATGAAAATTATAATAGTGAAATAACACCGTTGTGTAATTATAATATATAAATATAATGATAAATAACAACTAGGGTGAGGTTAGAATAAGAAATTAATATTTTCTAAGAAGCGTAGAAAGAAATATGGACCATTAGATTAAGTATAACGCATAAGGGTATAGGGTATGGTTCATACTTTTTTTTACTATTTTTGGAATTAATTATATCCATGAGATATTTCCTTAATTATAATGTTGACTTGTTCAACATTCATATTCATATGACCGACATGTTCTTTAAATAATTGAAAAAAGATCCAAAATACTTAAATCAATTCCTTGTTCATATTGTGGAACTTCGAACCTTCAACAAGCCTCCTCATCTTCATACGTAGTGTGTTATTGTTCATATTCATATATTAGTTTGTTATTATTCATCTTTTATATAGAGTGGGTTTGTTTTTTAAGAATGTGCGTTTTGTTCAATATTCATCTTCATGTATAGTGTGTTATTGTTCATCTTCACCAACTGAGTATGTTTTTGGTGTGGTGTTTTTAAATTTAGATTAAAATTTGGTGTTGTTTTTAAATTTTGATTATTACTTGATTTAAAACACACCGTAATATATATATATATACTAGTTATAGACCCCCTGTGTTACACGGGATGATCCAAATAATAAAATTACAAATAAAGTTAATCAATAAATACATAATGTATATGAAGAAAATATATTACATATATATTTCTTAATCTTATTACTGAAATTTTAAAACTAAATACCAACTATGTTATTGAAATCAAAATTAGTGGAACCTACCAAATAAATTTCAAAAATACCATAATGTCCGTAAATAATATGCTAAATAGGATCACAACCTATAACACTACAAAGTAATATTTTTTTTTCATAGAAAACATTAAAAGGTACTTGTACACTTAAATACATATTTTAGATTATTTTCGACTTGTTTCCTTTTAGTTAAAAATGTAGCTTAGTTTATTCTATCAACTAAGAGTGAAACAAAACCCAACTTCACAACATAAAAACAACAATAAAACCATTCAATTAAGATAAACACGCATTCAAGATGAGAATTAAGTATGAATCAATTCAACGAAATATAAAAAACCGCTAATAATAATATGAATCAAATAATAAGCAAACTTGTCAAAACAAATTCAAAATCAAAGCAATGAAAATAAAATCAAACAAATATTGTTAAATTCCAAAGAACACTACAAGAACCCAAAATGTAACGGTGTTATTTCACTATTACAATTTTCAAACAAATAATTTATTTAACTAATATAATTTGTTTCAATAAACAAAAAGATTAGTTTGTTAATATAATGTTTTCATTTTTTTTACCATTGTAATATGATTATTGTATATGCTATTAACAAACTAATCTTTTTGTTTATCTAGATATAACCTAATAACCTATTATGATTAACTTATATATAGAAAATATATATTTATTATAATTAAATATCTATAAGATATAAAAGTAAAGGAGTTTTGGTGGGAAAAAATTTGTTAGATGAAATATGATTATGACATGTGGCACAATTATTTTCTTTTATTATAATAGGTATATATATATATTGTGATGTTCTTGGTGTTGTGTTTTAAATTTAAATTAAAAAATAATTATAGATTGATAATGTTTTTATATATAATAACACACTGGATGATTATGCTCCTATAGTATTATAAAACAAATATTAAAATAAAACTCACAGCCTATGAAACACACTTTCCATCTAGACCACCAGATCACCAAATCTATCGCACCACATTACTTCTTACACTTTTTAGACACATTCCACTTCTTATTATAACTCCACCCATAACAACTATATCTAATACATAAAAGTATAAAACACAATGATTAATACATATTACACAATAACATAAAACACAATGGTGAATACATATTACACAATTATCTGAAACGTAAAACACAATGGTACTTACATAATATGACCTGAACTTAATACACAATGATTAAAACAAAATGATGAGTATAAAGACACAATAACGAACAAGAGACAAAATGATAAGAATAAAGACACAATGACGTACGTTTTGTTTTAAATTTTATCTTTAATATATGTGACGATTGAAAAACACAATTACCATAACATATAACACAATGTAGAAAACTCAATTAAAAAACATAATGACAAACCAATAACACAATGTATAAAAACCCCACTATTTTTTTAAAATTTTTATACGTTTATATGGTACTCATGTTAAAGATAAAAACCGATTGTTATTATGATGATTTTTTTATTAAAAAAACTGTCTTATGAAAATTTTATGAACGTTTTAAAATGATGAATGAATTGACATGCGCATTGCATGTGGAGAGAGAAAGTCAACAATATGGACTATTCCATATATGCCATTTTCATCGTTTTTATTCCCAAATTAATTACAATCATTCAACTCTAAGATCAATAAACTAAATTACTACTTCTTATTTTTTTAGTTTGTATTTTAAGTTTTTAACCTAACACTTGCATATATATCATTCCAAACCAAGAAAGTTAAGTGTATATTCTTCTATAAAATAAATTTTGTATCTATTATGGATTTTAATAATTACTACTTGACTCTCACTTTTAACATCTATATACTATTTCATTTGTTTTAACTTTCTATAGAATGTATAAATTATTTTATTCGTTTAACTTCCACACAAATAGATACACGTCTCCAGCTAAGACATTTAAATATATAACTGCGATAATATTATAGGCATAATGATGCAAGTTGAATGATAATATAAATTATAACAGAAAACGTGGAGACTTTTTAATTATTTGGTTTTATGCATGCAAAGCATTATCTTAAATAAATAATATAGAGCTTTATACGTGGTTTAATAATGGTTCTAGTTTTGGTTTAATAATACATATACGTCAAGAATTTAGAGAAAATGAGAATAGGGTATTGAAGATATCTAATTTGATTGGTTTAAAGGTTTTTATAAAAATCTGACATTTTAGATTGGCCATCCTAGCAAACTTTAAACAATCAAATCCGACTGAAACATAGCTTTATGCAGTCGGACCGACTATTTATAACTCATCGGTTTAGAGCAAAATCTATCGGGTTTTTTAAAATGGCATAACCCGTTGGATGACATATTTAAATCGAGTGGTCCAATTATTCTTGGAGGACCATTTTGAATATTCTAAAAATGAGAGCTAGCGTAATTGATCAAAATGGCCATTTTGGTCCTTTCTTTTAAATAAATAATTCGTGTTTAAGTTAAATAGTTAATTATCAATTGCTATCTAGAATGAATGGACAAGTCATTATCGAATTTAACTAGTCAACCTACTAAGTCTGGCGAACACCCTAGATATAAAAATTAAAAAGACCCCTACCATATGATAAAACATGTGATTATGGTTGCCTCAAAAAAACCAATACTGTTTATTTCACGGAGGTTAAGTTATAACAAAAAGCTAAACGTGACAGAAATATCATAACAAATAAAGTTAAGCAACCAAATATTGAAAAAAAAAAACTTTTATTACAAAACATATGGTTAATACTCTAAAAATATTTTAATTGATATATTTTTTAGAGTAAATTAATTATGGGTGTATAATACTATAACATGGCATGTGTGAGTAAAGCCATGTTTAATCAATGCCTTAGTAAATCAAATAAATGAGTAGCATGTCATGTAACAAATTTGTGTGGTTCATGTATGACTTTTTCTTTAAATGAATCTCATGAATTTGAAAGAGTTTATATCTAAATTTTTAATGTGCTAACTGAAGAAGCGTGGATCGACTTACTTGAATACGATCAACGTTCCTCGGGTACGAGTGTGCTATATCACCGATGGTTTTCCGAGATACGAGTTCTTCCACCTACAAAACGAACAGCACCGTGAGCTTACCCCTCAGAAAGGGACAGAGGGGTCCTCTTTGGGGTAACCCTCCGGTGTGAGAATAAGATATTGTAGGAGAGGATAATCAGAATGTAAAAATGAGTAAAGGACTTAGAATATATTTTCTTGCCTCCAACTGTGTAGGTGGTGTGGTATTTATAGTATTAGGGTTTCCAATGATTGAGCTCAGACCCAATTAGGGCCTTTTTGGCCTCCTCCTATTGCTTCGCGCCACGTGTACTTAGGACACATGGTGCTTTTTCATTGATTATTCTCTGACCAAGGTATTTCACCTGACCCATGTGCCATCACGCGGTGGCACATGGGCTTTGCTGAGTTGTCCACCCTTCATTGGCAGCTGTCAACATC
This sequence comes from Bidens hawaiensis, assembly GCF_021521415.1. NCBI lineage: Eukaryota > Viridiplantae > Streptophyta > Magnoliopsida > Asterales > Asteraceae > Bidens > Bidens hawaiensis. The sequence goes on along the minus strand of NW_027495070.1, from coordinate 124,586 downwards.
AGCACATTCTTTATTCCTTAAAAGATACCTTCTGGAAGGTTGTCTGATGAGTACAATCATGGTTGTCCTTATCCTGATTTGGATAAGACTATTGTCTCATTTGTTGTGTGTCGCTTACGCGCGGCCTTTATGCGCCTATCCCGGGGATGCGTAAGGTCTTCTTTTTATTCTCACACTAAATGTGTGTGTTGTGTGCTTGCGCATAGGTCACGCGCAGATGTTTCATGCGCAAGGCCACGCGCAGATGTTTTATGCGCTTGCGCATAGGTTTTGGCTTTGTGTCTTCATGACATCCTGATTTCAAGCCTCTTGTCTATGTCTTGTGGGTTGACCCGTCCCGCTCGATGTTAAGGCGGGTGCATACCCCTTCAAGCCCCCCCAGTCTAATGTGTGTCTTGTCTCGCGCGAGCGAGGTAAGATAGATATTAGACTTAATAGTTTGCTTTTTCAATAGGGCTTGTTTTTCCTTTTTCTTTTCTTGTACGCGCGTTGCGCGAAATTCCATCACTTTGGTTAAAAAAAATCGTCAATGCACGTGGTTGGTTGGTGTTGACATGCATCAGAGATAGAGACGTTATGTGTCAGACCTTTCGTGTGCTCAAGGTGCTACAGCGGCTTTTCACGTCTCCTCATACAGTGTCAGGAACACGTGTCGCGCTTTTGTTGACCTACGCCTGCGAGTGGGGGCGCGTGAGCGTAGATCTGATTATTATTTGTTTCTCTCTCTCTCTCCTGGGCCTATAAAACCCAACCTTTTGAACGGTTTTTTCTTCATCTCCACTGTCATTTTCAGAGCTTTTGCCTATCCTTTACATTCAGATTAAGAGCTTTCGTCTTTGTCCCTGAATTCCGTGCTTAAAGTAACCATATTGTTCGATTCGCAATTGTATGTCTGATAACCCAGACATCACAATTTCCCCTAGTAAAGGCCGTGTAAAATCAGTGGTTATGTCTACTTTGAAGAAAACCAGCAAGGGTACTCGGGTTGCCGAGGCTTCGTCGGAGGAGGGGGGAAAGAATAAAACGGCGAAAAGATGGGACGAGATCCCCTGCAAGTTGAAACAGCCTGAGCTTGATAGTATCATTGCTTCTCAGGGTTTTCTTCCTGAGTATGGTTGTCTGCTCCCGGCAGCCGGGCAGACGGCTGCGGATCCTCCTTCGGCTGTATCTCTCTATATTCTCATTTTTTTACTCACTGTAACCTTCGTCTTCCGATGACAAGGTTTATAGGTGCGCTCCTTCAATTTTATGGGATTCACATATCCCAAGTTCACCCTTTTGGGTTGGTGCGCATGACTCATTTTGAGTTTATGTGCAAAGCTCAGCGCGAAGAGCCTACTCCTCGCCGCTTTCAATATTTCTATAAACCAAAGGTTCAAGATTCTTGGTTTTCGTTTACTCCGCGCAGTCAGAAGGTTAAATGCTCGTCACTTTTAAGAGCCTTCATGACTGGACTGAGAAGTTTTTCTACGTCAAGGCTGGTGTGATTCCAATCCGCATGAATATGCGCGCGATCACTTCTGCGCCTGCGGATGACAATGTCCTTAAGAACCCAACGGGCACATGGGTTAAAAAATTAACTGCTGAACCATCCCCTGCCAAGAATATTTGCGAGGAAGCGTTGGTGGGGGTTGGTATGAGCAAGAGGTGGACTGACAGCGAGACTGAGCCTGTCATCCATGTTGATGGCTCAGGTGGGTTGTTTGTCATTGCATTAACTTTGCGCGAGTATAATTCGTTTTGCTGATATCACTTGTCTTGTTTTATGCAGAAAGCAAGGAATACATCCACGCCGCCTATGACGAGCATACAGAAGGTGGCTCTGTCGCCCTGAACGCTGGGGAAGTTGCTTTCCCTGATCGCTTCGATGATATGTTCATCCCTGTTGACTTAGAATTTTGCTTTGACAGCGATGCGCCTGGTAAGCCCTTGTATTTGTGTTTAGGCCCTTAGAATACCAAATTTGGTTTTAACATTTCTGTTGCACGTATTGTAGATGCGCTCGCTAATTATGAGTTGGAGCATGTGGAAGAGGAGAAGGAGGAGGAGGAGGAGGAGGAGGAAGAAGCTGAAGCGCAAAAACTCAAGCGCAAGGCTAAAAGCAAGACTGGCGCAGGGGCCAGTAAAAAACAGAAAAAAGATGATGCCTCTGTTGCCCAGAATCTTCCTCCTACTCAAGTGAAGGGACTTGAGAAAACCAAGGGTTTTACTTCCAAGTTTTCCTCGTCTTCTTTGCCTCAAGGTGTGGGCAATCCTCCAGTCCACACGAGGTATGGTGCTGCCACCTCATCTCTGCGCGCGGCGGACAAGGGAAGCAATGCTGCGCCTGCTGTTTTGTCTTCTCCAACAGGTATACTTTGTTTATATTTTGTGGTTTTATGAGCGTGATTCCGATAGAGTTATTAATGAAGTTTTGTTCACTCAAATGTTTGTAGAGCCGACAACATTGGTGGCTCAACCTCAGGCGCAGCAAGGTGCCAAGGCTATGCCGAAAATTGTTTTGAAGTCCTCTGTTTTGCCCTCAAAAAGGGGAAAAATGGACTTCATGGCGATGCTTAATTCGCGGACTGCGGTGCGCCAAGGTATATATTGCGCTTTGATTGTCTGATTTTTTCCTTTAGTTCAAGTCATGAATCATTTCTCCTTGTTGGTTTTTTCATAGACATTATAGCTGGCACACAAGCTGCTGGTGGTACTGCTAGCGCTGGCGCCGTTAGTTCTGCTCCTGCTCCAACAAGTACTGAATCTCCCCTCATTGGGATCACTAAGGAGCAGGAGACTATTTTTCGCGCTACTCTAACAGCGTCAAGACCTCCCTCAGCTCCTCCTGTGCGCAGCCCTCCTCGTGAGACTATTTTTGATTCTTCCAAGTCGCAGGAGAAGAGACCTGTTATAGAGGATGATGAGGAGGTTAATTTTGAAGATTCTGATGGTGGCCGCGTAAGCCCTATAGCGCCACGAGATTTCGTGGCGCAGCCTTTTTCTCATGGGACAGGCAGGAGCTCATCAGCTGGCGCTAATCTTTCTGCCAGTTCTCCTCAGGTATAACTTTATTTTGCTCTGCTGCGCAGACTTCCAAATTAGTGTTTAGATAACTAAAACGTTTCTTTGCGTTGCTTTGTGTTTGTAGGGAGCCGATCACATATACCACCCGAGCTGGAGTATCACTGAAGAGAGCTCATTCCAATCCTTGGGCGTATGTGAAGACTTTTGGGATCACTCTGTTCCTCCAGCTGAAAGGAGGTTTCAAGAGAACCGCGCTCGCGTGGATTTGCTTAATGACCACCTTTTTGCTGGGTCTGCGTTTTTTGCTGTGTAACATCCTAAAACTTTAATGATGAATAAAGGAAGTTATGTTTAGTGATTTCGCGTAATTAATTAATATCGGGTAAGGAGCGGGTCTTGGACTTGGATTAATTGAGATGGGTTAAATGAGAATGGGATTTCAGGGATATAAATACTCCCAAAATCCCAAAATATCTTTCATTTTCACCAAACTCCCTAACACTCCAAAAACACACACACACCACCAACTTCGCCGGCGGCCGGAAGAAGGAAGACCGAGATCCGAGAGTGTGTGAGAGAGAGACTAGTTGTGATTAAGCAAATAAACAAGACCCAAACAAGCTCAAAAATGTATGATTCTTGATCTTTGAAGTTTAAAGATCCGAGCTTTTAGTGTATAAAATACCGAAAATGGTCGGGAAGCGTAGTGGGTGATGTTGAACCGTAACAAGGGTGTTAAAATCGCTCGAAATGTTGGACAGAAACCGAAACTGCGGTTATCTGGGCAACTTCGCCTTCAAAGCGATGAACTTCGCCTGCAAGCCAAGTTCGCCTGATGAACTTCGCCTGCAAGCTAAGTTCGCCTGATGGCAACTTCACCTAAAGCTAAGTTCGCCTGATGACAACTTCGCCTAGAGCTAAGTTCGCCTGAGGCTTAACTTCGCCTAAGCCAAGTTCGCCTGATGACAACTTCGCCTAAAGCTAAGTTCGCCTAAGGCTAAGTTCGCCTAAGGTTTAACTTCGCCTAAAGCCAAGTTCGATTAGAAAATAAATTAAAAACCTTATGAAAAATGTGTTAAGACAGTTAATGGAAATAAAATTTTTCCAAGCTGACCTGGCAGCTCGACCCCAGCCAGGGGCTCTGCCCCTTGGACGCTGCTAGGGGCTGCCGCCCCTAGACCCCGCTACCAGGGGCGCTGCGCCCGGAACCCCGTTCGTTGTGGGTCATATAAAGATAGAAATACATTATGAGAAGTGATAGTTAATTGATACGTATACTTGTTATACAGTCAGCCGTGCACAACTGAAGAAAGGGATTACGATTAACGGTGAACGTAACCGTGTTCAGGTGAGTTTCTAGCCCCATTTATTTGTTATGTTTTCGGGGCTGTGTGCATACTCAATATGGTTGTTAATACGCTTATCCTAAGAGATAAGTGTATGCTTATGTGGATAATGTGAAATGTATGAATGATTGCTTGATGATACGTGAACGATCTTCGGATATTGCACGTACTGTCAGGTTGTAACGTTATGTGTAAGGTAAGTATGTTATGTATGTTTATGTGTATGAACGTGATAAAGATAATAAAAGAAAGAAATGATAATGTATGGTTGTATGGTTACGGAAAGGGTACCGAGCCCTAATAATACTCGAGGTATGATGTATGGTTGTATGGTAACGAAGAGGGAATCGAACCCTACTAATATTCGAGAACTAGGGAACCGAACCCTACTAATATTCGAGGAAAGACGGTACCGAGCCCTAATAATACTCGAGGAAGGAGGGTACCGAGCCCTAATAATACTCGAGGAAAGAGGGTACCGAGCCCTAATAATACTCGAGGAAAGAGGGTACCGAGCCCTAATAATACTCGAGGAAAGAGGGTACCGAGCCCTAATAATACTCGAGGAATGTAGGGCGTAATGCTCTTTATAACGTAAGATAGGAAGGTAAGTTAATACAAAAGAAAGTAAGAAAGTAAGAAAGTATGAAAGTAAGAAAGTAAGAAAGTATGAAAGTATGAATGAAAGAATATAATGTTATGTGAATGGTATGATTATGTGATTATCTAGAACTCACTCAGCGTAGTTGACTTTTAGTATGCACGCAGGTGAGTAGGATGAGGCAGCTCGCTTGAGGAGACACATGGCACTGAACAAGAGTCTGGCATCTGAAGACTTATGATGTTTTAATTTTAATGTTTTAATGTGAAAGACAAAGGATGTTTTGAGACAAGTTATGAAATATTGTAATGTTTTATGAAAGTTTTATATTCCGCGTAATGTTTTAATTAACTCTGATATTTAGAACTGTGTTTATGAGTAAATCCAACACGAAGGTAGGGTTACCGGTAACGGGGCCTTACAAGTTGGTATCAGAGCAAAGTTCGAGAGATTTAAGCATCCTACATGCTTAGACTCGAACAGAGTATGGGATATAAGTAAGAAACGAAAGAAGATGCCAGTTCAAGAATGCCATGTGTTGCTCAAGCAAGATCAGTAAAGGTAAGGTGTATGATTAAATGATATATGTTAATGAGAAAGGAAAGATATGTGAACGGCAGGGATAGGAATAATTGATTGTTTAATTTGACAAACTGCTTAAGTATAACCAGCACAAATAGACTCATAAAGGGAAGTGTATAGGACACGGAAAGTAACGTGATCAGCTAATCACAACTGGCCACTGTTATTACCTGTTAGCCTTACTATCCTTGTACTAAATAGTTCCTTGAGTGATGATGTTTGTGTTTTCCCCTTTAGAATACTGATGGCTGGAGCTGGAGAATTTGTTGAAACTGGGGGTCGCACTGGACGTCGTGGCAGGCCTCGTCTTGTCCGGCAACCTTCGGTAGAAGAAGCTTCCCACACCGAAGTTGAAGGAAGCGCAGCTGGAGGAGACCAGAACAACAACGAAGAAGTTCAACTTAGCCCCGCAGTTCAAGAAGCCATCGTTCAGGCTGTAGTTGCTGCTGTGAAGAACCTGAATCCCGAAGGATCTGCTGGAAGCCGTGAGCGAACTGCTGAAGGGGCGGGTGGTGATGGTAGAAAGGATGGGGAAGGTGAAAGAGAGGCCTCGAGTGGGGATAGGTCTGTGAAAGATGATGATAGGAAGAGGGGCCGAGGCGGTTGCAACTATAAGTCCTTCAAAGGTTGTGACCCGCCAAAGCTGACCGGGTTGGGAGACGCAATCGCTACTCTCCAATGGATAACCGCTATGGACAAGGTTATCCGCATTAGCGAATGCCGTCCCGACCAAGCTGTGGGTTATGTTACTCTGTCATTTGTAGATGAGGCTATGTATTGGTCGGAGAGTGTGGAGCAGAGGAAGACCAGTGAAGAGATCAAAGAGATGAAGTGGGATGATCTGAAGGAGTTAGTGATGATGAAGTTCTGTGCTGACGCCGAGGTTGAAAGGGCGGAGATGAAATTCTTAAACTTGAAAGCTGGGACAATGACACATCGTGAGTACACCACCGAGTTCAATCGAATGTCTAGGTTGGTGCCCGATATGGTCAACACTGAGGCTAAAAGGATCAAGTGTTATGTGAGGGGATTACCACAGAGAGTTCGCATGTTAGTCAGAACAAGTAAACCTACTACTTTCGATTCTGCTGTCGAACTCGCAGAAATGGTTTATGCAGACTTGGTTGCGGATGATGTGGTGGTGGGAGATGAGAAGAAAGAGAAGAAATGGGTCGCTCCTGCTAAACGACCCGGTACCCAGATGTGGAACCCTAAGAACAAACAGCCGAGAGTTTGGGAGAACAGGTCGTGCAAGACTTGTGGCAAGGCGCACAGTGGTGAGTGTAGGTGGGGAAAGGGTTCGGATACATGTCATAAGTGTGGAAAGATACATGCCGGAGGATGTAGACTTGGGTCGAATGTTTGCTACAAGTGTGGGAAGGCAGGTCATTATGCTCATGAGTGCAGTTCTAAGCCTGCATGCTACAATGTGGTAAGATGGGTCATTTTGCTAGGGAGTGTACCGAGAGTGAAGCTGGAGGTAGTAGAAGGAAGGATGCCGATCAAGCTGGGCCAAGAACTAAAGCCTACATGCTGACCTAAGAGCAAGCCAAGCAGATTCCTGATGTTGTGACCGGTACGTTCCTAGTAAACGGCATTTCTGCTTTAGTATTATTTGATTCTGGTGCGAATAGAAGTTTTGTAGCTACGACATTTAGTAAACTCGCTAAAATGAAAGGCTGCCGAGTGTCTGAAACTTTTGTAGTAGAAACCGCTAGTGACACTTCGGTTAAAATAACAAAAATGGTTAAGAACTGTAAGATAGAATTGGAAGGACATGAGTTCCCGGTTACCTTGTATGTTATGACCTTGGGAGGGTTCGATGTGGTTTTGGGTATGGATTGGTTGTCTGAGTTTGAGGCTCAGATAGTGTGTAAGAGTAGGATGATAAGATTAAAGTCAATGGATGGTAGTGCGGTAACAGTTTATGGTGATAAGGAAAGTTCTGGGCTTAATGTCATTTCGATGATAAAAGCCGAGAGTTTGCTAAGGCGAGGGTGTTGTGCCTACCTGGCGTATGTCGTCAACGCTACGGCCGAGACGAAGGAAATGAAAGATGTTCCTATTGTGCGCGACTACCCAGAAGTATTCCCTGAGGTTCTTCCGGGGTTGCCACCGGAGCGAGAGATAGAATTTCAGATAGATTTAATACCAGGAGCCCAGCCCGTCGCGAAAGCGCCTTACCATCTAGCACCGTCCGAGATGAAAGAATTGATGTCACAACTGCAAGAACTCCTCTACAAAGGTTTCATAAGACCGAGTGTTTCCCCGTGGGGCGCACCGGTATTGTTCGTGAAAAAGAATGATGGAAGTATGAGAATGTGCATAGACTATCGTGAGTTGAATAAGCTGACGGTAAAGAATAGATATCCGTTGCCAAGGATTGATGATCTGTTTGACCAACTGCAAGGTTCAAGTTGGTTCTCTCGAATAGACCTCAGATCAGGCTACCATCAGCTGAAGGTGAAGGAGGCAGACATCCCTAAGACAGCGTTCCGAACGCGGTATGGACACTACGAGTTCCTCGTAATGTCATTCGGTCTAACCAATGCTCCTGCAGCATTTATGGACATGATGAATAGGGTGTGTCGACCGATGTTGGATAAGTCGGTTATCGTCTTCATCGATGATATATTGATTTATTCAAAGAGTGAGTCTGACCATGCCAAGCATCTGAGAGAGGTATTGGAAGTTCTGAAGAAAGAGAAGTTGTACGCCAAGTTTTCGAAGTGCGCGTTCTGGTTAAGAGAAGTGCAATTTTTAGGTCACGTGATTAATCCGGAAGGAATTACCGTGGACCCAGCTAAGATTGAAGTGATAACGAATTGGAAGACTCCGCAGAATCCGACTGATATACGAAGCTTCCTAGGGTTAGCTGGCTACTATAGAAGATTCATCGAAGGTTTCTCCAAGATAGCCGCACCGCTGACCGGTATGACCCGAAAGTCGATAGTATTCAGTTGGGGAAAGTTTCAGGAAGATGCCTTTGAAGAATTGAAGAAGAGACTCACGCAAGCTCCAATCCTTACTCTACCCGATGGTGACAAGGATTTCGTTGTTTGTGCTGATGCTTCGCATCAAGGATTAGGTTGCGTGTTGATGCAACGAGGGAAGGTGATAGCTTACGCGTCTAGACAGTTGAAGGTCCATGAAAGTACTTATCCGACGCACGATTTGGAGTTAGCAGCTGTAGTGCATGCTCTTAAGATATGGAGGCATTATCTGTACGGTACTAAGTGCACTATCTATACAGATCATAAGAGTTTAAAGTACTTCTTCGAGCAGAAAGAATTGAACATGAGGCAGAGAAGATGGTTAGAATTGATAAAGGATTACGACTGTGAGATTAAGTATTACCCCGGTAAAGCTAACGTGGTCGCTGATGCGCTAAGTCGTAAGAATGAGGAAGTCCTTGCAACAGTGAAGTCATACAAGTTGATCATGAACTCAAGTCTTTTTGAAGAAATCATCAAAGTGCAGTCAGAAGTGTTAGTAGACGAAGGGTTAGTAAAGAAAGAAAGGATTTATGGCCAGCAAGATGGGTTGATGGAAAACACTCATGGAGTTAAAACTAGGTTCGACCGTGTGTGGATCCCACGCCATGGTGATCTTAGAAGTCGAATCTTAGATGAAGCTCATAAGTCAAGGTACTCAATCCATCCTGGAGCTACAAAGATGTACCAAGACTTGAAAAGAGATTACTGGTGGCCAGGAATGAAGAACGATGTAGTGGATTATGTTGGTAAGTGCTTAACTTGCTTACAAGTCAAAGCCGAACACCAAAAGCCTTATGGGAAGATGCAACCGCTAGAGATACCTGAGTGGAAATGGGAACACATCACCATGGATTTCATAACTAAGCTACCTCGTACAGCTAAGCAACATGATACCATCTGGGTGATTGTGGACCGTTTGACCAAGAGTGCTCACTTTCTGCCCATACGAGAGGCCATCTCGTCCGAAACGTTAGCAAGCTTGTTCATTAAAGAAGTTGTAACCAAGCATGGAATACCGTTGTCGATCGTGTCTGATAGAGATACACGGTTTACTTCGAGGTTCTGGAAGAAATTCCATGAAGCTATGGGGACGAGGTTGAACATCGGTACGGCGTATCATCCTCAAACCGATGGACAGTCTGAAAGGACGATCCAAACCCTTGAGGATATGCTACGTGCTTGTGTTTTAGATTTTGGTGGAAGTTGGGATGATCATCTGCACCTGGCCGAGTTCTCCTATAACAACAGTTACCATTCGAGTATTGGTATGCCACCGTTTGAGATGCTTTACGGTAGACGATGTAGAACCCCGGTGTGTTGGGGTGAGATTGGTCAGAAAGAAATGGGAAGCCTAGAAGTGGTTCAAGAAACGTCTTCAAAGTTCGATCTATATCAAAGCAAGAATGAAAGCCGCTCAAGACAGACAAAAGTCTTATGCAGATAAGCGGCGACGACCAATTGAGTTTAACGTTGGTGACAATGTGATGCTTAAGGTCTCGCCTTGGAAAGGAATTATCCGTTTTAGGAAAAGAGGAAAGTTGAGTCCGAGGTACATTGGCCCGTTCAAGATTGTAGGTCGTGTGGGTGAAGTAGCTTATAAACTGGATTTACCCGATGAGTTAGAAGGAATTCATTCAACCTTCCATGTTTCTCATCTGAGGAAGTGTCTAGCTGATGACACGTCTCACGTGCCATTAATGGACATTGAGGTTGATGAACAATTGAACTACATCGAGCAACCGATAGAGATCGTTGATCGCAAGGAGAAGCAGCTTCGTCACAAGATTATACCCTTGGTAAAAGTGATATGGAAACACCGCAAGGGATCAGATGCTACTTGGGAAGCCGAGGATGAGATGCGCAAGTTTTACCCTAGTTTGTTTATGTAATAGTTAGGTTTCGGGGACGAAACCTCATTATGGAGGGGAGACTTGTAACATCCTAAAACTTTAATGATGAATAAAGGAAGTTATGTTTAGTGATTTCGCGTAATTAATTAATATAGGGTAAGGAGCGGGTCTTGGACTTGGATTAATTGAGATGGGTTAAATGAGAATGGGATTTCAGGGATATAAATACCCCCAAAATTCCAAAATATCTTTCAATTTCACCAAACTCCCTAACACTCCAAAAACACACACACGCCACCAACTTCGCCGGCGGCCGGAAGAAGGAAGACCGAGATCCGAGAGTGTGTGAGAGAGAGACTAGTTGTGATTAAGCAAATAAACAAGACCCAAACAAGCTCAAAAAGGTATGATTCTTGATCTTTGAAGTTTAAAGATCCGAGCTTTTAGTGTATAAACGACAGAAAATGGTCGGGAAGCGTAGTGGGTGATGTTGAACCGTAACAAGGGTGTTAAAATCGCTCGAAATGTTGGACAGAAACCGAAACTGCGGTTATCTGGGCAACTTCGCCTTCATCTGGGCAACTTCGCCTTCAAAGCGATGAACTTCGCCTGCAAGCCAAGTTCGCCTGATGAACTTCGCCTGCAAGCTAAGTTCGCCTGATGGCAACTTCGCCTTCAAAGCGATGAACTTCGCCTGCAAGCCAAGTTCGCCTGATGAACTTCGCCTGCAAGCTAAGTTCGCCTGATGGCAACTTCGCCTAAAGCTAAGTTCGCCTGATGACAACTTCGCCTAGAGGTAAGTTCGACTGAGGCTTAACTTCGCCTAAGCCAAGTTCGCCTGATGACAACTTCGCCTAAAGCTAAGTTCGCCTAAGGTTTAACTTCGCCTAAAGCTAAGTTCGCCTAAGGTTTAACTTCGCCTAAAGCCAAGTTCGATTAGAAAATAAATTAAAAACCTAATGAAAAATGTGTTAAGACAGTTAATGGAAATAAAATTTTTCCAAGCTGACCTGGCAGCTCGACCCCAGCCAGGGGCTCTGCCCCTTGGACCCTGCTAGGGGCTGCCGCCCCTAGACCCCGCTGCCAGGGGCGCTGCGCCCGGACCCCCGTTCATTGTGGGTCATATAAAGATAGAAATACATTATGAGAAGTGATAGTTAATTGATACGTATACTTGTTATACAGTCAGCCGTGCACAACTGAAGAAAGGGATTACGATTAACGGCGAACGTTACCGTGTTCAGGTGAGTTTCTAGCCCCATTTATGTGTTATGTTTTCGGGACTGTGTGCATACTCAATATGGTTGTTAATACGCTTATCCTAAGAGATAAGTGTATGCTTATGTGGATAATGTGAAATGTATGAATGATTGCTTGATGATACGTGAACGATCTTCGGATATTGCACGTACTGTCAGGTTGTAACGTTATGTGTAAGGTAAGTATGTTATGTATGTTTATGTGTATGAACGTGATAAAGATAATAATAGAAAGAAATGATAATGTATGGTTGTATGGTTACGGAAAGGGTACCGAGCCCTAATAATACTCGAGGTATGATGTATGGTTGTATGGTAACGAAGAGGGAATCGAACCCTACTAATATTCGAGAACTAGGGAACCGAACCCTACTAATATTCGAGGAAAGAGGGTACCGAGCCCTAATAATACTCGAGGAAGGAGGGTACCGAGCCCTAATAATACTCGAGGAAAGAGGGTACCGAGCCCTAATAATACTCGAGGAAAGAGGGTACCGAGCCCTAATAATACTCGAGGAATGTAGGGCGTAATGCTCTTTATAACGTAAGATAGGAAGGTAAGTTAATACAAAAGAAAGTAAGAAAGTAAGAAAGTATGAAAGTAAGAAAGTAAGAAAGTATGAAAGTATGAAAGTATGAATGAAAGAATATAATGTTATGTGAATGGTATGATTATGTGATTATCTAGAACTCACTCAGCGTAGCTGACTTTTAGTATGCACGCAGGTGAGTAGGATGAGGCAGCTCGCTTGAGGAGACACATGGCACTGAACAAGAGTCTGGCATCTGAAGACTTATGATGTTTTAATTTTAATGTTTTAATGTGAAAGACAAAGGATGTTTTGAGACAAGTTATGAAATATTGTAATGTTTTATGAAAGTTTTATATTCCGCGTAATGTTTTAATTAACTCTGATATTTAGAACTGTGTTTATGAGTAAATCCAACACGAAGGTAGGGTTACCGGTAACGGGGCCTTACATGCTGCCTCCCAAGAGCTTCGCAATGATTATATAAAGGTGCGTGATGCCCTTGTGGAGGCCAAGCAAGAGGCTAAGATTTCTGCTTGGAATCTTTCTGATGCCCGAGAGAGAGCTGAGAAACTCAAAGCAGAACTTAGCGAGAACCGGGCAAGTTCAAACGCTGCTTTTGTGAAGCGCGGGCTTGAGCTGCAAGCTGCGCGGGAGAAACTGCAAGTGGCAGAGGCAGATGCGGCAAAGCATGCGCGTCAAACGCGTGACCTGGAGTTGGCAGTGGAGGCGCGTGACCGAACTATTGCGCAGGTTAATACTGAAAAATCTTTGTTGGAAAGTGAGGTTGCGCGCCTGAAAGAAGAGCTTGTTGCTGCGCAAGAAGAGAAAAAAGAGGCCTTGGCGGCAGCGGCGTCCGAAAAGGAAGAGCTGAAGCAAGCCAAAGAAACTGTTGAGTTGTTAAACTCTCAGATTCCTGCTTTTGAGACGTCTGTCTCTTCTCTTGCGCAGGATCGTCATTGGCTGATTTCACAGGGTGTGACTCGTTGCGCTTATGCCATGAAATATTCTGACGAGTTCCAGACCCTTGTGATGGACTGTAATGTTGCGTCGCGCTTGGTGGGTCGGGCTGAGGGGTTTAAGGATGGTTATGAATATGGCATGCTAAAAAAGAATCCATCCGACTACCCTTATCAGCTCGACGCTGTCTGCGCTGACATGGCTGAGGTGGGGGAGAAGTACTTGAATACTCCAGTTCCCATCCTTGAGCAGGTATTTTAACCTTAATGAGTTTACTTGACTTATTTTCATAATCTTTTGTAATTATATTGTTCCTTGTGACTTGCAGATAGCCGCGCTTGCTGACCAGCCCGATATTGGCGCTTTAAAGAAATTACTTGATGAATGTGAAGGGACTGGTGGCAGTGATGATGGCGCGGGCAACACTACCTCTGCCAGCGGCTCTGGCGTGGCCAAAGGACCTACTCCTGACGCTATCATGACAGAAGACGACTATATTCAAGACGAACAGCTTGATTATGGTAAGTTTGGAGATGACGAGGAGCGGGTTGCGCCAGATGCTGAGGGAGGAAATAATGATGAGGAAGATGAAGAGGCTGATATTAACATAGAGACTTGAAAAGCCCTTCTTGTTTTTTTTTTTTTTTTTTTTTTGTGTTTGTAGTTTTTACCTCGTCATTTGTAAATTTGTAAACTTCTATATTTCGGAATGAAATTTTGTTTTTCCCTTATTCGCATCTTGCGCATTCCCAATTCATCTCTTTATATTGCATGTGTGTGCTTGTTGAATATAAGGTATGCTTACACATTGAAACTTGAACAAGGTTGTAAGGAAATTATTTTTACTTAATCCTTAACAGTTGTCATATTTCAAGTTACTTTGCGATATTCTGAACATGCTGACACGTGCCTTGGCATTTCATTATTCCTCTTTTGCGCGACGTTATCGTGCATTTATTATAGGGAATTATGAATGAGTTTTTTAGCATTTACGTGTCAGTATGTGTTACTCTGCCTATATCCATTATAATCCCATGCGCGACCCCGACCTGAGACCTTAACAACTATGCTTTGGCATGTGCTTTGCCTTAGTTGTGCTTAGGTATTTTTATGGTCCAGCTGCGTAATACGTAGGATGGATGCTATGAGTAATTTGAGCTAAGGCTCATATTATTGGGCTAAGGCTCTGACGTTTTAGAGTTAAAACTCGTTAACGCGTCTGAGCTTGAAGCTCGCGCTATGAGTAATTTGAGCTAAGGCTCATATTATTGGGCTAAGGCCATGACGTTTTAGAGTTAAAACTCGTTAACGCGTCTGAGCGTGAAGCTCGCGCATGTATGTTTTACTTCGTTTTATTTTTAGTTTGATGTCAATACAATGCTGTCATATTGCTCAAAATTAATAAAGGGAAGTGTGAAACATGTATGCAAAAGGTAATAGAACGCATATTAAGAAAAAGTAGAGCGTATCATTATTCTTAATGGCTTAAAAAGCCTTGATTACAAACTTGACAACTTTTACATGAAACATTTTCTAAGTTGTGTTGCGTTCCATGTGCGCTGGATCTTCTTTCCATTTAAATCTTTTAAAGCGTATGCGCCTTTTCCCAATTCTTCCGAGACTTGATAAGGTCCCTCCCAGTTGGGAGACATCTTTCCCGGGGGTATTGCGCGACTAGCTTCATTGTTCCGAAGAACAAAATCATTCTTCTTGAAGTGGCATTCTTTCACGCGCTGATTGTAGTATTTTTCTAGCTTTTTCTTGTATTTGGCTTCACTGATGATAGCCGCCTCTCTGCGTCCCTCAAGTAAATTGAGATCCAACCTCCTTTCTTGCTCGTTATCCATCTTACTCATCATGAGCACTCTATAGGATGGGCATTCAATCTCTGCTGGAATCATAGCCTCTGTTCCATAGGTTAGGCTGAACGGGGACTCGCCATTGCTGGTTTTGCTTAATGTCCTGTGCGCCCACAGGACATTAGGTAATTCCTCGACCCATGCATGGGACTCTCCCTCCAACCTTTTCTTCAGCCCATTCAGCAAGCTTTGGTTCGCGCGTTCCACTTGGCCATTCCTTTGAGGGTGGTATACTGAAGTGAAGACCTGATTGATGTGCAATTCCTTGAACCAACTGGATATCTTTCTTTCAGTGAATTGTTTGCCATTGTCGCTCACGATTTCCATGGGCAGGCCAAAACGGCATACGATGTGGCTCCAAATAAATTGCTTCATTGCCTCGGCTGTGATTTTTGCCAGTGGCTTGGCTTCAACCCATTTTGTGAAATAGTCGACTGCCACTACCAAAAACTTTACTCGCCCTGGCGCTTGTGGTAAGGGACCCACAATATCGAATGCCCACTTGTGGAAAGGCCATGCAGAGGTCACCGGAATCAAGTTGTTCTTTGGCCGCATGGTATTTGGCGCATAGCTCTGACACGCTTTGCATTTTTGGATCTCTTTTAACGCGTCCAAGTACATGCCCGGCCAATAGTAACCTGCGTTCATTACCTTGGCGATCACCATGCGCGGGCCAGCATGTATTCCACAGATTCCTTCGTGTATCTCTCTGATCACATAGCTTGCTTCCTCAGCGTTTAGGCATTTCATGAGTGGTCCAAGATAAGAGCGTCGATATAACGTACCATCGAGCATTTCGTAGTTCTGCGACTTGTGTCTTATCTTCCTCGCCTGTGCGCGATCGTCTGGTAACTTTCCCTCCTTCAAGAATTCCATTATTGGAGTTATCCATGATGAAGGTGTTATATGAGTTACAAGAACAGACTTCGCTCCCACTGACGGGTTGCTCATTACTTCCACCCTGACATCTTTGCCAAAATGATCGAAGCTGGTTGATGCCATCTTGCTTAGAGTCGGCAGATTTATTTTCACTGCGCGGAATGTGTATGATTCTGAAAAAGTCAAATTGTTCGGTGAGTTTCTTCGCCTGCTCTAGATACAGAGGCATGGTGTTCTCCTTGGCATCATAAAGGCCATTGACTTGTGCTGCTACCAGGTATGAATCTACATGAGCCTCTAGCTTTTTAACTCCGAATTTGTGCGCGATGCGCAAACCAGCCAGCAGGGCTTCATACTCAGCTTCGTTGTTGGTGCTCTTGAAATCCAACCTGATTGCGTAAGTATACTCATGATTTTCTGGATCCACCAGTTTGAGGCCTGCGCCGGACCCTTCGTTGTTTGAAGCTCCATCAGTGAATAATCTCCAAACGTTTTCTTCATTATTGGCTTGCGAAGGGTCTACTTCGCGCTGAGCCTCTTCGACTTTTCCTTCAGGGATTTCTGCGATGAAATCAGCTAAGACTTGTCCCTTGATTGCTGGACGAGGCTTATAGGTGATCGTGTGCTCCCCTAATTCCAGCGCCCATTTTGTCAGCCTTCCTGAGAGCGCGGGACGTCGCAAGACTTGCTGGATGTTGTAATCAGTCAGGACTTCAATAGGATGACCATTGAAATATCTGTGCAGCTTGCGCGACGCATGCGTTAGTGATAAAACTAACTTTTCTATGATGGTGTAGCGCGTCTCAGGATCTGTCAGCACTCGACTTACATAATAAATTGGTGTTTGGATTCCCTTTCGATCTACCAATAATACTGCGCCAATGGCGCGCTCTCCTGCTGACAAGTACAACGTTAAAGTTTCACCAGGTAGTGGAGCTGTGAGCGCAGGCAGATTTATCAGACATTCTTTTATCTCACTGAAAGCTTGCTCGGCCTCAGGCGTCCACTTGAATTGGCTTTTCTTTAGGAAATTTCTCAATGTGTTAATGAATGGGGTAGATTTGCTTGCATGGTTTGCTAGGAACCTGTTAATTGATACCAATCTACCATTCAACTTTTGAACTTCCTTCATGGTGGATGGTGAGGGCATGCCGAGGATAGCCTCCACCTTCTCTGGGTTCACCTTGAAAACATCCTTGGTGACCATTACGCCGAGAAATTTCCCTTCTTCCACGCCGAATGTGCATTTACTCGGGTTGAGCTTCATGTTTACTTCCTTTAGGCGCCGAAGGGTTTCTTCGATGTCTTTGAGCATTTGTTTTTCCTCCCTGCTTTTAATCACCAAATCATCCACGTAGACTTCTAAGTTTTTTCCAATCTGCTCGTTGAAAATTGCATCCATGAGTCTTTGGTAAGTGGCTCCTGCATTCTTCAAACCAAAGGGCATTTTTGTGTAACAGAAAACACCCACCAAAGGGCATTTTTGTGTAACAGAAAACACCCTTGTCAGTTCTGAAAGTAGTCTTGTCTTCATCCTGTGGTGCCATTTGAATTTGGTGATAGCCCTTATAGGAATCCAGGAAACATTTGAGCTTAAATGGCACCACAGAGTCCACCTTCATGTCAATGTTTGGGAGGGGGTAACAATCTTTTGGACACGCCTTGTTGAGGTCCTTGAAATCAATGCACATTCTCCATGACCCATTGCTCTTCTTTACCATCACAGGATTGGCTACCCATGTTTGATATCGTATTGGGCGAATGATATTCGCGCGCAGTAGATCTTCTACTTGCTCATTCAAGGCCTTTGTCTTCTCGTCTCCCATGACTCTTTTCTTTTGAGCAATTGGCTCCACGGACTTGAATGTGTTGAGAGAGTGCTGCGCCAGGTCTCGCGGAACCCCAGTCATATCAGAATGTTGCCACGCGAAGACTGACATATACGTTGTGAGCAATCTTTTCATTCTCACTCTTGTGTCATCTGATATCGTAGCTCCGATTGTGATTGTTTGTTCTGGGAATTTTGGGTTGAGAATCCATTCCTCTGGCGCGTTGTTTGCCACTGGAAGCTTCATTCTTCCCTCTCGAGGTATACTTATTACTGCGCATAAATGATCTCGGTACACAAATGTTACTCCTGTTGGTGTTGGGAACCCCAACGCGCCATGCGCTGGTGACGGTATGGCGTTGAATTGGGCAATCGTTCCTCTACCCAAGATCATACTATGGCATGAAGTGGTGGGCAAGACCAGGAAGTTGACAATTTCAGCTCGCTTGTGCTTCTCATCCCCCATAGTTAGTTCGAATTGTATCTGACCTAGGGGGTGAATAATTTCGTTTGCGACACCCGAGAGTGGTGCACTCACAACTTCGAGCCTTGCTTGGTCTGCTGGATCCAACTTCCTGAAACATTGCTCATACATGATGTTTGACTCACTACCGGTGTCCACCAGGACTCTTGACACCTCATAATGAGCGATGTGTGCAGTGATGACTAAAGGACTGCTGATAGACGGGCCTCCTCTGATTCTTGGAAAGATTACTTGTTGCTCGCGCCAATCCCCTTGGATTTGCGCGCTTCTCTTCCTCGATCTTTGCCCTTGCCTTCTTCCTTCAGCTACACAGATTCTTTTGAATTTTTTACTGGCTGAGGCTCCGTCTGGTTGTTCGTTCTCTGGTCTTGGATTTTTTACCAGGTGAGCCAACTTGCCTGATTTCACATCTTTTTCGATCGCATCCTTCAAATGATGGCATGCATCGGTGTTGTGCCCTGTGGATTTGTGAAACTCATAATATTTGCCACTGTTCGGTGGTCCCTTATGGAGTAATGGCCTGGGGTTTTTAAACTGGACATTTTCTGTGCTTAACACTTGCGAAGGCGTTTTGGTGAGGGGAGTCCATATTCTTGGTAGAGGTCTGTTAGGCTCTCTGCCGCCCTCCTTCTTGTCACCTTCTCCGCGATTAAGAATGTCTTTTTGGGGTTGGGGTGAACTTTGTTGCGCTTGCTTTTCTGCAGGAGAATAATTGGTTTGTTGCAACCTGGACCATACGGAGTTTTGTTTGCCCCTCCTTTCATTGTTGCGTGGTGCTTCTGTTTGATGCCCTTTATCTCTTGCTCTGTCTTGGGCAATTTGTTTTTCATTTCGCGCGAAGATTCGCGATGCTTCCATAAGCTTAGCCCAAGTGGTTGGCATGCCTTCTCTGCTCACGAGAGCTCTGCGGAGTTGATCACTGCGCGCACCTTGTATAAAGGCCACGCGCAAGAGTTGTTCAGTGATGCCTCCAATTGCAAGAGATTCCTGATTGAAACGAGATATGTAGTCTTCAATTGTTTCATCATTCCTGCGTACGCAGTGCATGATGTCATCGGGGTCGCGCGTGTGTCTGCGCTGCTGTACAAAGTGAGCCTGGAACTTTTCCAATAGCTATTCGAACCCATCGATTTGTCCTGTCGGCAAGCTTTCGAACCAGACACGCGGTGCACCCGTGAGGCAGCGAGCAAACATGTGACACCATGTTGGCATCGTCCAGCTTTCTAAGTTTCCAGTGTTATAAAAACCTTGTAAGAAATCATCTGGATCTATTGTACCATCGTACTTGCCTAAACCACTTGGCATCTTGGTTTTGTGTTGAATGGGAGCCTGCGCAATGCGCTCAGAGAATTTTGAATGTTTTACGAAGATGGCTGGCCTATATGGTGTGGTTACGTCCACTTGCCCTTTCGCTTGTGGGTTGTATGGTGTGTATAAATCCATATCAGCTTTGGCTCCATGTGCTATGTGCATGTGTGCGCGAAGCTGTGAACATTCTGTATGAGTATCTCGCGTCTTCTTCATGCTGTGCACCTCTTCCTCATCACTAATATCAGCTTGTTCGGTGTGAACAAAATGACCGTCTTCCAGCGCGCGCGTCTTTTTTGTTGTTCCCTGAATGGTTTGTTTATCAAATGCGAGCCTTTGTGTTAAATCGGCTAACTTTTTGTGTTTTACCAACTCATTGTATTTGTCCATTAAACGCCGTTGTTCGTTTATGAGCCATTCTTTAGGGTCATTGGTTTCAACTTCGGGGCCTATTGGTCCTTTTTGTTTTGTACCAGTCAGATTTTGGAACGTGAGATCGTCTGGGGGAGTTTCAGTTTGACAATGAGGTGTTGTGTTGAAGGGATGGTTACTGGTGGTGCGCGCAGTGTCACGCGGCGCCCTCAGAACCTGATGTCCCTCATTAACATCCTCAAGTTCATTATCCTCCAGAACTTGATCGCCGTTTCGAACACCGGAAACCATGGTGAAGATTTTCAGAGAGAAAACTGATGAAATAGTGGTTTTGTTACCGTTGTAACAGGTGATGGCGCCAAATGAAGAAGCGTGGATCGACTTACTTGAATACGATCAACGTTCCTCGGGTACGAGTGTGCTATATCACCGATGGTTTTCCGAGATACGAGTTCTTCCACCTACAAAACGAACAGCACCGTGAGCTTACCCCTCAGAAAGGGACAGAGGGGTCCTCTTTGGGGTAACCCTCCGGTGTGAGAATAAGATATTGTAGGAGAGGATAATCAGAATGTAAAAATGAGTAAAGGACTTAGAATATATTTTCTTGCCTCCAACTGTGGAGGTGGTGTGGTATTTATAGTATTAGGGTTTCCAATGATTTGGCTCAGACCCAATTAGGGCCTTTTTGGCCTCCTCCTATTGCTTCGCGCCACGTGTACTTAGGACACCTGGTGCTTTTTCATTGATTATTCTCTGACCAAGGTATTTCACCTGACCTATGTGCCATCACGCGGTGGCACATGGGCTTTGCTGAGTTGTCCACCCTTCATTGGCAGCTGTCAACATCAGCACATTCTTTATTCCTTAAAAGATACCTTCTGGAAGGTTGTCTGATGAGTACAATCATGGTTGTCCTTATCCTGATTTGGATAAGACTATTGTCTCATTTGTTGTGTGTCGCTTACGCGCGGCCTTTATGCGCCTATCCCGGGGATGCGTAAGGTCTTCTTTTTATTCTCACACTAAATGTGTGTGTTGTGTGCTTGCGCATAGGTCACGCGCAGATGTTTCATGCGCATAGGTCACGCGCAGATGTTTCATGCGCAAGGCCACGCGCAGATGTTTTATGCGCTTGCGCATAGGTTTTGGCTTTGTGTCTTCATGACATCCTGATTTCAAGCCTCTTGTCTATGTCTTGTGGGTTGACCCGCCCCGCTCGATGTTAAGGCGGGTGCATACCCCTTCACTAACAAAATTACAACTAAAAAAAATTAAATATGACAATTATGAAATTTAACGTGAAAACTAAAAATCGTATGAGATGGTGTCAAATCGTGCTATCCTTATTTATAAACAATCAAGAAAAATATGTAGGAGTGAAAAATATTTTCTTCCTTCGTATACGAAGATATATAGGTCTTGTTTCTTCATTGTGTCGCTCTAGTGACATGTTGCCAAGATCTGCTCAAACAAACATTAGATTCATCCCAATCGAAGAGCCTTTGTTAAGGTTTCGGGTGGGGCTTCGTTGGATGCTTCTGTTGGCAATTTTAAATGATCTTCCTTGAAGTGCAAGGCAAGTAACTTGGCGAACAAGGCACAGGTTATTTAAAGAATATATATGGATCATAGTACTTCCTAATACATGTCTGTTTAGGTTGTTAGGTTTATTTAATTGCTTATTAAATTACCTATTGTTTAGGAATTCTAGTTTGGTCTATATAAACCGTGTAGGGTTTTATTATTGTAATTGAGTTTTGAATGAGTTTCTTAATAAGGTGTTTGGGTGTTTAGCCAAATACGTGTTCTATTCATCGATACCTGGTACCAATTTTCTTTAGCTTCAACCCGCTTACAAGAGCCTTTGTTACCATATCCTCACGGTTGTCATTACCAATGATTAAAGAACATACCTTATTGGAACATTTGTATCGAAAAATCTTGTCCTTCTATGATTTGGACTCTTTGACCTCAATATCATTTTCAGTATCGCCAATGTAAGTGTCTTCGTCATGAGCAACAACTCGTTGATTGATTAGGGGTTGGTCGTTCCAGTTACCACCATCACCGTCTTTGTTTAGATGACAATGAATGACATAGTAGTTATAACCCTCTCGAGTTTTGCTGTCATTGTGACCTTGCAGTTGAGGTGCGTAGTTTTTTAAGTTTTCTGATGGTTTATCGAACCTGGTGGTGAGACCACTCACCACATGCCACAATTGTCAACCACACGCCACTCTGTATTGAGACGACTTTGTTGAGCATCCTTGCCATTTTCCATCAGGATGATAACGAGCCGTGATACCGAGTAAAGCAGGAAGAAGACACAAAATAAAAATAGAAATAACTAGAAAGAAAACTGATATATTGTTTTGTCAATAATAAAACGTTTCTTTTTATTGAAAATACTAAAACTAATAAAAATGGTGAGTTGATATATTGTTTTATCTTTTGGTGAACAAATGATCATAGACTCCATATCAAATGGGTCCTCAACTTCTACAAAAATATTATATATATATATAAGGAATGATATTTTGAGAACCAATGTGAGTTTTAAGAACGCAATTCTAGGCCACACATTTAATTAATTGAATTGAAATATGTGGTTGAGATTAAATCTGGCAAAAAAGTCATAGTAAGAGAGAAAATAAAGATGTAAGTGGTTACACTAACTTTTACGTCCGTTACACATGTGTAAAAGGTCGACTCGGTGCGTAAAAGATTCTATAATTTTTTTACGTGTATGTAACCTACACATATTACGCATGTGTAAAAAAAATTTTGAAAAAAATCGTTACACTGAGTTCTTTCAAATTTTTAAAACTTAAAGGGTTCTTATTTGAAATCTCACCTATAAAATATATACATTTTGACCACCGCCACCACCACCACCACCACCATATTGTCTAGCTAGTATCTACCTTGCCTACCTCACATTTTCTTGATTTCTTTTTAATATGTTCTCACTCCACCTCACCCCTCTTTAAATCTTTAATAATAACCCACACGTTGAAACCACTTTACTATTAAAAACCACAAACCCATTCTCAAAAAGATTCAATTTTTATTACATAAGATAAGATGGGTGTGTGTTTGTCAACCTCCAAGATCAGTGGCTCCAACAGCAACACCCCAATTCAGATCCACATTGGGAATAATAATACTTCAAGAAAGAAACGGAGTCCTTGTGGCAAAAGAACAGTTTTTGGGTATCTTAAGGATTTTGATAAGGATTATACCATTGGCAAATTGCTGGGTCATGGGCAATTTGGGTACACTTATGTTGCTGTTCATAAAGCTAATGGAGAACGTGTTGCTGTCAAGAAAATTGATAAAAATAAGGTACTTTTTTTTATAGGGTTTTGCTTAATTTCTTGATTTTTGGCTAAATATTTGCTTGAATCATGTTAAAGATTTGAACTTTACTAATTTACATGTTGCAAGATGCAACAGTTGACCAATTTCTTATATCTGTTTGATGTTTAAGTTAATTAATTTATATATATATATATATAGGGGTAGGTTAACCAACAATAATTGGTTATCATACGTTACGTATGCGAGCTTTTTGAACGTCGATTTCAATTTCACGCGGTGGCATAATTGTAAATAACTTAAATTTAATTCTATGATCTAATTCATCAATTGATTCATCGAGCGTCCATCCATATCAATTTAATTCAACAGTCGTTCAGTATTAAACTAATTTGCAGATCGATATCAAACTAATTGAGTTAATTATCTAACCCTAAAAATGTTCGTTACCTGCAAATAAAACAGAACGTTTTGTTAAAATGTATTAAAAAAAATCAATTTTATTTCAACTCAGAACGTATTAAAAGAACATTTTATCAAAACGTATAAGAAGAGATCATATTTATTAAAACGTTTCGATATATGAGCAAACAAATATGATACAATTGTGTATTAAAACATAACGTATTAAAACAGAACGTTTTGATATAACTGTGTATTAAAACAGAACGTATTAAAACAAAATGTATTAAAACGTTTTATCAAAACGTATAAGAAGAGATCAATTTTATTAAAACATTTTGATATATGAGCAAATAAATATGATGTAATTGTGTATTAAAACAGAACGTTTTGATATAACTGTTTATTAAAACGTTTTGATATAAATCAATTTTGATAAAACGTTTTGATATATATAATACGTTCTGACGTCCCTGGATTTAGTATTTTTAGCTCTGGAAAAACTTCTTGCCCACCATGGTTTTTAAGCACACACTCTGCTTGTGAGACCACATCATCTCTTTGGATTTTTTTGAAGTTTTAATTATATAATACGTTTTGATATATGTAATACGTTTTGATATATCAGAACTGCATGTGAGACCACATCAACTCTTTGGATTTTTTTGAAGTTTTAATTATATAATACGTTTTGATATATATAATACGTTTTGATATAATCAATTGGGGGAATCAATTGTGATATAATCAAATTTGATAAAACGTTTTGATATAATCAATTTTGATAAAACATTTTGATATAATCAATTTTGAACGTTGTCAACGGCGATGATGGTGACGAAGAGTGCTGATGTCGCCGGCAAGTGAAGGTGAAGGAGGTGTGCTGGTGTCGGTGAGGGGTGGTGGAGACAGATTGAGGGAGAGGGACGAACAGATGAGTGTAAATTTAAGTTATTTACAATTATGCCACCGCGTGAAATTGAAATCGACGTTCAAAAAGCTCGCGTACGTAATGTACGATAAAGGATTATTGTATTCTATCCTTTATCTATCTATATATATATATATATAAGCATGATCATGGCTGCAGGCTGGACAAGATCCTTATATGTTTTGATTTTGTTGTTTAATATAATTGATATAGCTGGCAAGTATGAGCTTAATTAATAATTAATAATCTTAATATTCTTTTTTGGCTTTTTTCGACAGATGATTCTTCCGGCTTCTGTGGAAGATGTTAAAAGAGAAGTAAAGATATTGCAAGCTTTAAGTGGTCATGAAAATGTGGTTCAGTTTCATAATGCTTATGAAGATAGCTCCTATGTGTACATAGTTATGGAGTATGTTGAATAACAAAGTTGACTTTTTTTTTTTCAGTGCTTGATTTGGTTGTCAACATCTTGACTTTATGGTTGCCCTTTTCAGGTTATGCGAGGGCGGTGAGTTGCTGGACCGGATTTTAGGAAAGTAAGAACTCCCATCTTGTAGATAAATTTTGACTTTTGCGGTTAAACCTTTTAGTTCTTCGTTAAATTAGTTTATGACGAGCCCGACACCTGTATGTGCCAATTAGTATAATTCTAATAAAATGTGATTAGGGTATTGAAGATTTGGCATAAATTTTCTAGCTTTTATCAATCTTGAAGTCAAATGCTATTCTTTTTGGCCACAAAAGTTACAAAACGCCTCATATTGCAGGAAAGATAACTGTTACTCAGAGAAAGATGCAGCAATTGTTGTAAGGCAAATGCTTAAAGTTGCTGCAGAATGCCATTTACACGGTTTGGTACACCGTGACATGAAACCAGAGGTATGATAACACATAATAATACAGATCGTCTTACATTGACCAGATGTTCATAGGATGATGCTAACCTTGTCTTCTATTTTATAGAATTTTCTTTTCAAGTCGCGTGATGACAACTCACAATTAAAGGCTACAGATTTTGGTTTATCAGACTTTATAAGACCAGGTTAGTGTAAATGTATAATATTTGGGTCTGTATTTAATAAATAGAACTAAAGATTTGCGGGAATACAAAAATAGCACTAAATCTTAGTCACTATTTCGTCAACTTAATTAGAGTTATATTTTAAGCATATTTAGTTAGTCATATGAATTTATTTAGGCCTGTAAATGAACCGAATATACAGTGGGAAGTTCCTTTATTTAATAAACAAACAAATGAACAAATTTTTTTTGTTCATTTAATTAAACGAATGAGTGAGCACGTGTTTCGCTCGCTCATTTGCGTTCGTTCATATATTTTTGTGTGCATTTGAACCACTAAATTAGACTTGTTTGTTAGATTGACATTATTGGATAGCTTATGTATCTGACTTGCTTGGTTGTGTTCATTTATTTTTGTTTATGGTTGTTTAATTATGTTCATATATGTTCGCTTGTGTCGTTCAATTGTGTATGTTTACGTTCGAGAACTGTTCATTTAGTTTGTTTGGTTCGTTTATAGGCCTTGATGTATATTAATACAGAAATCATTTGTATTATATGTAGGAAAGAAGTTTACTGATATGGTTGGTAGTGCATATTATGTTGCTCCTGAAGTATTGAAACGCAAATCGGGGCCAGAATCAGATGTTTGGAGCATAGGCGTTATCACATACATTCTACTATGTGGGCGTCGCCCCTTTTGGGATAAATCTGAAAATGGGATTTTTAAAGAGGTAAATTGTTTTTAGTAAAATATATGTTAATGATATATTAGTTTTTACAATATTGTTATGAATTTATAGGTGCTAAGAAACAAACCTGATTTTCGGCGCAAACCATGGCCTAACGTAAGCCCAAGTGCCATAGATTTTGTCAAGAAATTGCTTGTGAAAGATCCTCTTACACGACTTACTGCTGCGCAAGCCCTTTGTATGTTTCTTTTTCATGTTCATGTTCATTTATGAGTTTTTTCAAACACTCACAACACTTAGTTGAATCACATCCAATCATTATATTCCACATATCTATTTATTATCCATCATCATGTGTTTACTTTTTTTTTTTTTTTTTTAATATTAATCATTTTGTTATCTAATGGTTGAGTATGCGTTTTATAGCACACCCGTGGGTACGAGAAGGTGGAAATGCGCCTGAGATTCCTCTCGACATTTCGGTTTTATCAAACATGCGTGAATTTTTAAAATACAGTCGCCTAAAACAATTTGCTCTACGGGTAAGTATTCTCTAATATTATAAAGGTGGTCACAATTCACGAATAATATTTTCTAAGACTTGATATTATTGCATAGGCTTTGGCTAGTACACTTGATGAAGAGCAGCTAGCAGATCTCAAAGATCAATTTCATGCAATTGATGTAGATAAAAATGGTGCGATTAGTCTTGAGGAAATGAAGCAGGTATGTTTGACCCCAAAAGTCAAACTAAGCATTATACTTTTATGTCTAAAATAGCCCGGATTTGACTTTTGTGGCAGGCACTTGCTAAAGATATTCCTTGGAAGATGAAAGAATCGCGTGCTTTAGAGATACTAAAAGCAGTAAGCCCATTGTAACGAAGTTGATATTCTAATGTACTGTAAAATTACTGTTTTACCCTTTTAACCGATGTATATGTGAATTATGATGCAGATGGATAGTGACACAGATGGGTTTATTGATTTCAAGGAATTTGTTGCAGCCACTCTTCATGTTCATCAGTTGGAGGGACAAGATTCTCAAAAATGGCTACATTTATCACAGTCGGCTTTTGATAAATTTGATGTTGATGGAGACGGATATATAACTCCAGAAGAACTCAGAATGGTAAGCCGTTGCTTTTAGTTTACACATGTGAGCATTGGCACAACTTCCAAAAGTCAAACACAGGCTTTGACTTTTGAGGTCAAAAAGACTAAATTTTTTTACTTCAGAATTAACATTGATTTTGGTTGGAAGGTAAATATTCCAATTGCCAGTTTTGTGGGAATTGCAGTATGTTTTGATTCTATCATCAAATGTTTCTTGGATTTTCGAATTCTGTCTCCATTTTGGAGTTGAAAATCAGTCAACTTGACCTTGAAAGTCAACTGTATCTATACAAGAAAATGGAAAATATGTTACACGTGTTGCCGCTACTTTATTTATTGTTAAGTTTCAACTTTTAGAAATCTGTGAGGTTTGACAATTTGGTCAAACAGACTCGTTTCAGAATTCAAGATTTAGAATTATTTTGCTACCAATTCAAAACCATTTATTCTTCTATGTTATATTAATTTACATATAGAAAAGAAAAGTAGGATCACAAATTTTTCAAGAACTTCAAACAATCTTATCAACTTAATCATGAAGCTAGAAACTTTGACTTCAAAAGTCAAACTTTACCTTTTTTCTTACTTCATTGTGTTGTTTTTTTTTTAAGTTTTTTTTTGCTTTTAATTACAGCATACGGGCTTGAAAGGATCTATAGAACCACTTCTGGAAGAAGCTGATATTGACAAAGATGGTAAGATTAGCTTGTCGGAGTTCCGTAGGCTGTTAAGAACTGCAAGCATGGAATCCGGGATAATTACATAAAATAACGAAAAACAATGCCAAAAGTGCGGTAAAGAAAGATTTAGTCTCCTTAACTGTCGGCATTTTAGTCTCTGTAGAGGTCGACAGTGTGGTCTCATAATGTTTGAGGCTTTCCCATTTCTTTAATGGTGACAGAAAGTACTTGTGAGAAGATAACAATGGAGAAGCTTGATTTGCAGGTATTTGTATGTATATGTTCCTATAAATTTAATTTCGCAAGTGAATGACAAACCAATATTTTGGCCAAGATTATTTATTCATATTTGTATGGTTTTTCCTTTCTTTTTTTTTAAACCAATGCCAAGATTGTGCATATATATGTTTCTGTAAGCAATAAGTTTAATATCGCGAGTGAATGATATGAGAAGCTGAATATCATCCAGCTCAGTGGTGGATTATTATGATGTTTAACGCTGCAATAGGCGGCTTTAATGAAGTAAACACAGGCGGAATTAATTACGATTTGAAGTTCTGATATCATGTGTACTTTTACAATGGCGATCAAAGCGCACACAATGGTGAAAAAACGAACACGAAAACCAAATTAAGCGATGTTTTAAGATTGATTGAACCTGCAAATGATGTACAGCATAAGACTGAACCTACTTATATTGTCCTTAACACACGCAAAGACAAACTTTTGCTGCCATATGCACCTTGCAGTGGCGAGCTGGCGATCAGAGTACTAACAATAGTGAAAGAAAACATAGGCAGGGAGCAAGGTAAAAAGGCTTCAGGATTGTCTCAACTTCTAATTATATTTCCTTTACCTAAAATTCAACTAAGTTAATGTTGCTACATCAAAATTTGGGTCACGTATCGTCACTCGTATCTAGTACTCCCCAGCTGTTCCAGTACAGCTAGATGCGAATTGTAACATGAAGGGATCACGTTTGGTGACTTGGTGACATAGCTCTAGGGCACCCTCAGACGTTCAAGTCAATGATTTATATAAGATAAATATGCATATAGATATTATTAAATTATATCAACATTTGAATTATAGATAAGGGTGGTTTGGATAATGATCTTGTGGGGTGGTGGTGAAGATCAACAACAATAATAATTAGTTATTATTCTAGCTTGTCGGTTAAGTTTTCATAATCTGTTTTGTTTTTGAATTGTGAAAGTCCTATTTGTATTTGAGTAGGACTCTAGGTAGGGGTAATATATAAACCCAACAAGTCTTTGTTTTAAGTTTTGTTTTCCTCTACTTTGTTTCGTGAGTATTGTTAATAAAACATAGAAGTTTCTTTTGAGTCCTGGAGCATCTTGTTCTTCTTGTTTGTCAAGCAGTTGAAGATACAAGCGTGTGTTCTTGTTTGGGTTTGCGATTATCACTTGTGAAACGTTAATAGTTTAACAGATATATTAACATTACGTATAAGCATATGACAATATATACAATGAGAAAGAATGAAGCTGCCTTGAGCATCACTTTTATCATCGTAGACATCACTCCATTTGACTCTCGTTTTCCTTATAGCTTTATCTTCATTAGCATCATAAGCCTTTCTATATCTTGGGTATAATATTTACTGCCTTTTATAGCTAATATAAAGTTTGAGAAATCATGACTATAGTCCATATTTTTCACTCCGCATTACTAAGGAATAAAATATATATATACAAAGGTGTCCGGTTAGTCATCAAATTAGATTTCTACTAATAATTCAAAAACACTCATTTTCTCTTAATTCCTATAAACATCTTTACAAATTTTTAATTAAATTATTATTATTACTTTTTGTACTAAATGAAATAAGCAATAAAAAAAGTAACTATAAATAAGCAACAAAATGTTTAACCATAAAATAAACAATAAAAAATTTTAACCATAAAATAAGCAATAGAAGTTAAAACATAAAATAAACAAATAAAATTTTACCATAAATAAAAAGTAAGAAATCCAAACACAAAATAAAAATAAATGTCTAACAACAAAATTATAAAATAAAGTATAAAAGATTTAACCACAATATGGAAAATAATAAAAAAATAATAGAACAGGCATGATATCAGGTGTTTCCACGTTGTTAAAAAGATAAGCCACGACAACGTGGTTTCCTGCTTCTGCTTGAATACTTCCATAAAATGCTGCTGCGTTCGTTTGTGATGAATTACATGCAAATTTCCTCCGATTCATCTCCCAAAGCCAGCATTCTCTCCATTATCCCGGTAATTATTTTTAAACCATGCTAATTATTTACATACTCGATCAATTCTGCAGCTTACAATTAAGTTTCATTTGATGCATGCTAATTTCACTTGCAACTTGTTACTCACTTGTTAATCCTAATCGTGGATGATTTCTAATTCGAATTTAAGTTCGTTTATGTTGATATCCTCCATGCATGAATGAATATGTAATTGTGTCATTATATATATAGTTTTTGTCACACCCTGACCATGACGGAAACGTCGGGGCGCAACCGATTATTCATCGCACACGACACTATTAAGTGACAATATTTAATCAACTCATTTAAATTCATAAAAACACAAAGAGTCACATAACTTGTTCATACAATAACCGAATTCAAATCATAGTAAATAATATATTGTTCGTTTTGCTAATATCCTAATAGTCTCGATAACGTTTTTTATCCTTCAAGTCCTCGAGTCAACCTAAAGTCAAACCTGTAACATTGCATAAATAGATTTTGTCAACACAAAGGTTGGTGAGCAATTTCATAGTTTTTGAACAATAGATATATAATATGAAATTCCACAACTTGTATACAAAACAATAAATAATAGCAACAATTTAGATAAATGAAATCGTTAATAAGAATACATTAACGACACCTTTCTATAAGGGGATGCCAAATATACTCGGATTTTGTATGAAATCGTTAATAAGAATACATTAACGACACCTTTCTATAAGGGGATGCCAGATATACTCGGATTTATGAATCAACCATCCAAAAGCGGTAAACACATTAGCACTTAAATATATAAGCATATAATCACCAAATCGAGCATTTATTTAAGTGAAGTATACAATAAAGTTTGTGGTTTAAGACTCAAGTATAAATCATTTGGATTTGAATAAGTTTGCAATGTCACCCCCAAAATATAAAAGAGTGAAAACGGGGGATGAAAGTACTCACATTCAAGTAATAAACTTGAAAGATTTGATGATTTGGAGATTAACCGGAACGATGAGTTTAACGAACGAAGCCTAAAGGAGAAGAAGTCTTGTATTAGAAAAGTTGTCTTGGAAGTCTTTAAATGAAAATAAGTGATAAGAAATATAAACAATTTAAAGTTTAAGGTTTAAAATGTAAATATTTAA
Source organism: Bidens hawaiensis (assembly GCF_021521415.1). NCBI lineage: Eukaryota > Viridiplantae > Streptophyta > Magnoliopsida > Asterales > Asteraceae > Bidens > Bidens hawaiensis. The sequence continues at coordinate 93,178 of NW_027495070.1, read as the reverse complement.
GAAATTATAATAATAGTCCTTTAAAAATGTAAGTTTGCTCGAAACCGGGTTAATGTATCTAGCCCTTAATTTTACTCAACCTATGTTAAGTAATAAGGTGGGTAAAAATGCAAGAAAACAAGTCCCTTTATAATATAGATACTAAAACGGGTTTTAACGAGTGTTCGGGTGGTCGGTTCGGGTCTTGGTGACTTGACCAAACCCAAAGTCAACTTTCCCAAAATAATAAATGTATGAGATAACTCAATAAATCTTAAAGAGACTTAACCAAGTATGTAGTTCTATTGTTCTAGAACTAACAACGTCCGTTAATCGAGTGTTCGGTTTAGTCGGTCCAAACTTTGTTATAGGATCAAGTTGGATTCAACAATCCGAGTACTTTGTGAAAATAATTAAAATCAGTTTATAAAGTATTTTTAAAGAAATATATAAGCTTTAATGGTTAAAAACACACTTGTGTGTCTTAAGCGAGTAAACTTGGTTTAGTTCGGTTTGGTTCGGTTTTTTTTATCTTGGAATAAGGCCAAGAATGGTTACCACATGTCCAAATATCATAGAACTTGTAAAATAATTTATAAATAATAATACCAAATTTTTACATACAAAAAGTCAACAACAAAGTCTTTAAACGAAAGTTCGGTTTCCGGTTCGGATCTTGTTTCGGGATAAGACCGAGGTTAGATTCTACAAACCCATAACCATGGAACTAATTAAAATGATTTTAGAAACTCAAATCTTACATAAAACATGTTTATACAACTATTTAAACAAACTAGTAAACAAGAGTTCGGCTTCTGGTTTTGAGCTATTTACGGAATAACCGAGGCTAGTCTCTACAAACCCATAATCATGGAACTCAAAATGTAAAATAAAACTGAGATGAGCAGAAGTTAAACAAGTATAACTAGTTTGATAGTTAGATGCGGAAAATATATATAATCAAGGACTACTACGAGTCCTCCATGTAGCTTTGTCTTATGGGCCGGACACTTAACCGACCGAGACCGGAGAAATGCCCACCAAAGGTACAAAGGGTGCTATTATATATATATTGTATAACAATCTTCAAGTATAAATAAGTGTTAACAAGTTGATTATAATGTAAGACTGTGGTCAGTTTGACTTTAAGTCAAACTGCCAAAAAAAATATGAAGAACACCTTTGAATGCTTGAGAATTGGAAGAGAAAGAGATGAATGAGCAAGGATTAATGAAGGGGATAGGTGTGTATATATAGAGTGGGTTGAAAGGGTCAAGCATGTGGTGTGATATCAAGGTTTGCATACAAGAGGGGTCAAGACAAGTCACAAAACAACAAAAAAAAAATAAAAAATAAAAAAATGGGCTGCTGGTCTGCTGCTGATCTGCTGCTGGTCAGCACGTCGGTTCGCGTCCGGAAGTTCGTTTTTTATGTATCTTGAGCGTTTTAAGTCCGTTTTCTGATCCGTAAAAGGGGTTTTTCAAATTAGACAAGCGGGAATGTTTTAGTAACATAAAATCCAATATTTTATATATTTGAAATGTTCGGGATATAAATCGGGTCGGTTTACAACATAAAAACAAATACAAAATAAATACAATTTGACCCGAAATCGAGGATTGTCACAGTTTTTTCGTGCGTAATGTTGCAGGTAATCTTGCTGTTGCATATAATATCGATGTCTTTCACAAACATGCAGCCTTCGTTATTCGGTTTGTCTTCTCCGGACCATTCACTAGATGCTTTAAGCCAAAGAACGCTAAATGTTCCATCTTTTACACCAGGGTTTTATGAATTAAGTATACACGCTACGCTGACTCTCTAGAATTTATTTGTATTGTGTGATGCCTGATGGTATGCAGTTAGTAAGGGAAACTTTAGAATGCAAAATCAGATGTCCTTTTCAGTTCATCGGTTGGCCGTTGTCATTGAAATATTGGTTCGGGTATGTTCTTTTGGCCCATTAGCTAAAAGATGATAATGAGAAGTGTCCTGTTTATTTTAGCTGAAAACCGATTAACCAAAAAACCAAACGTTTGCATTGCTCTTTCGTAGGCTTTGAGTAAAATAACAATTTTGACATTCCTCTTTTGATTGAGTATAGGTTTTTAGACAAAGGGTATTTTTGGTTTACTTTTATTTTTTTTTTCTCAAAATAATTTTGATCTGATGCAAAACATTTTGAGGGTTATTCTTTATACATGGTCTTTCATATGTCCTTATTGCCATGAGAATTTAGTCATTCACATTTTGATAGTATATAATATATATATTGCAGATCATCTCTATGAATTCATAGCTAATGCTTCCATTTCTTTATCAATTTGAGTAAAATAACAATTTTGACATTCCTCTTTTGATTGAGTACAGATTTTTAGACGGGTATTTTTGATTCATCTTATTTTTTTCTCAAAATAACTTTGATATGATGCAGAGGCGAACATGGTGTATAGGGAGGGGTGCGCCCGCTACCCCTCAACTTTTCTGGCAAAGTGGAAATTATTATTATTATTATTATTATTATTATTATTATTATTATTATTATTATTACCCTATACCAAACAGATCCTTAATATACCATAAATACATATACCTAGTTAGCAAAATGGTTTATATAGATTAAAGTAGTGTTTGTATATAAAAAAATATTAGTGATGTAAAATTTAGATAAATAAATATAGATTTTTTAAATAACGACGTTATTAAAGCATATGATGTATAATTAGTTGAAACACCTTAAATAAAATTGAGAACAAAATTAATTGTCACATGGGTCCGATTCGTGCATTTGGATACCAACCTACGGGCTTGTGGTGTCCTTGTGACGGGCGCAACCACAGTATCGTCCCAACGTTGAGTTACAACATAGAAAGTGATAGTTATATTATTTTACTATTGTCATGAATTGGTATTAGCATCTAGTAATATAGTTGTTAGAAACCATGTAATACACATAAATTTAAATATAATAGGTGTCACCATGGGGAGAAAATGAAGAATATGCCTGGGATTTTTGGAAAGTGTGTGAACAAAATACTCAAAACAAAATGGATAAAAAGGGTTTTAATCAATATCTCAACTGAAAACCGCAACTACATACTTCATGGGAAAACCTACTTCACAATTTTAGTTATTAGACGTCATATTAAATATACACAAAGGCTTAAACCATAACATTAAATAGGGTAAAGTTAAAATACAAAGGGAGACAAAAATAAAAAGTGTGAGAATGATTTTTCGCCATACAAAGAACCCCTAAAAAAATTTAAAAAAATAATAAATAATCATATCTCAATATATAAATAAAAAACGAAAAAAAAATTAAAAACCAAAATGATCTTTTTCACTCAACATTGTGTCTTTTAATTTTCGAGTTTTTTTAGAAAGAGAAATACGGTGGAAGCATTTTTGTGTTTTTTACTTTTTTTTATTAAATTTTGAGTTATAATTTTTTTATTATTAATTTTTAAGAGTTTTTTTGTGTGGCTACAAATCCTTCTTATCAATCTCTTTTTTGTCCCCCTTAGTAGAATAACTACACCCTTATGTGTAATTACGTATTAGTGGTTATGTTTTTAGGATAATTTTTTTAATATACACAATTTTTTTGTCTACCATATAACTTAACTTGAACCCTTGTCACTTTGTGGAATATCACCTTTTTTCATGAGAAGTTTTATTTTTCTCGTTTTGATATTACGCATATCTAATGTGTTCTTCAAAAGCTTATGATATGAAACCAGATAAAAAGAATAATGACTTGATACCAGCTAAAGCAATCTTTCTGCTTTTGAGTGGTTATGTACACGAACTTGTAATTTTTTAAATGTATTGTTCCTCGATAGGGATCTAACACATGATTGGCACCTCTCATGCTTTGTCTAATCAAACTTACTTGGATCTTATTAAGCCAGAACATGTTTTGATAATTAAACAAGATGTTGAAGTGTATAATTGAAAGGCATCGATTTGCTTTTCAAGTGTATGCCAACCATCAATTAGACATTTTAGACGTCATGCATGTGAATATTGTCTGGCTTTATGTATGTTTGTTTTGATCACTCACATGGAGGTCATGTGAGCACAAAATGAACCCTATACAACCTTTGACTTGTCAGTTGTCTCTCCATATGAGGCTACTATATATCTTAAATTGCCACGTCAAACATACGCTTGAAACTTTTATTTAAAAATGGTAAAAGCTAGACAGATGAAATGTCTTTACATACTTTGCTTGGTAGGCTCAAAAGGCGTTGCATGGGTGAAGAAACGTGGATCGACTCACTGGTAGACGATCTACTTTCCTCGGGTGTGATTATGCTCTTCCACCGATGGATCTCTGGAATCTGGGTTCTTCCACCTACAAAATGAACAGCACCGTAAACTTACCCCTCAGAAAGGGACAGAGGGGTCCTCTTTGGGGTAACCCTCCGGTGTGAGAATAAGTGTTTGTAGGAGAAGATAATAATATCAGAGTAAGGAAAATGGAGTGTATTGCTTGATAGCTGAATACTCTGTAATTGTCTGTGATTGTGTGTAACTGAATGTAACTGGATGATTGAGTATCCCTTCCTTGTGGAGTTGATGTGGTATTTATAGTGCTAGGGTTTCCACTGATTGGGCTCAGCCTTGTTGGCCTCCTCCAATTGATTTGCGCCACGTGTCCTTGGGGAAACCTGGTGCTTTTTCATTGGTTATAATCACGTGGTAGCACATGGGTTTTGCTGAGTTGTCCACCTTTCATTGGCAGCTGTCAACATCAGCATATTCTTATTCCTTAAAAAGATACCTTCTGGAAGGTTGTCTGACGTGCACAATCAAGGTTGCCCTAATCTTGATTTGGATAAGGACGAGGTTGATTATGTGCATGTGTGATACGCGCCTATCCTGAGGATGCGCGAGGTCTTCTCTTTATTCTCACGCGCAGATGTTTCATGCGCATATGTGATATGCACAAGCATGTGATATACGCCACGCGCGGATGCGCCACGCGCAGATGTGATATGCGTGAGCATATGTGATGTGCGTGAGCATGTGATGCATGAGCATATGTGATGCCTGAGCATGTGATGCATGAGCATATGTTATATGCGCCATGCGCATAGGTTTTGGCTTTGTGCCTTCATAATAATGTCTTGTTTTCAAGACTCTTGTGGGTTGACCCGCCTCGCTCGGTGTTGAGGCGGGTACATACCTCTTCAAGCCCCCCCAGTCTAATGTGTGTCTTGTCTCGCGCGAGCGAGGGAAGATAGATATTAGACTTAATAGTTTTCTCTTTTAATAGGGTTTTGTCTTTTTCTTCTTATTACTCGTCGTTGCGCGAAATTCTATCCTTTTGGTTGAAACGAATCGTCTATGTACGTGATGGAGACGTGTCAGACCTTTCGTGTGCTCGAGGTGCTACAGTTGCCTTTCATGTCCCCTCACATAGTGTCAGGAACACGTGTCGCGCTCGCGTTGGTCCGTACCTGCGAGTGGTGGCGCGTGAACTCTGGTGGCAGCTGTATCGTTTCTTTTCGTGTCCCCTCACACAGTGTCAGGGACACGTGTCGCGCTCGCATTGGGTTACACCTGCGAGTGGGGGCGCGTGAAGTCCGATCAGCACCACTTTTTCTCTCTCCTGGGCCTATAAAAGCCAGCCCCTTATGAGTTTTTTATCCTTCATCTTCTTGTTTATTCAGAGCTTTTTCTTTTCATTCTATTCTGATTGCCTTTGTTCTGCTTCCAGATATCTGTTCTTCAGAAGCATCCTTTGTCCGTTTTTTTTTGTTGTATGTCTGATAGCTCAGACAAGACAATCTCCCCCAACAATCGCCGTGTTAAATCGCTAGTAATGTCAACTTTGAAGAAGACCGGCAAGGGGAAGAAGGCTGCTGAGGCCTCATCGGAGGAGGTAGGGAGGACTAAGGTTGTGAAGAGGTGGAATGAAATCCCTTGCAAACTGAGGCAGGCCGATTTCGACAGCCTTATCGCCTCTCAGGGTTTTCTCCCTGAGTATGGCTGCATGCTGCCGGCGGCCGGGCAAACGGCGGCGGACCCGCCTACCGGCTATATATCCCTTTACTGCCATTTTTTCACCCACTGCAACCTTCGTCTCCCGATGACAAGGTTTGTAGGTGCGGTGCTTAGGTTTTATGGGATTCATATATCCCAAGTCCATCCGTTTGGACTCGTGCGCATGACTCATTTTGAGTTCATGTGCAAATCTCAGCGCGAGGAGCCCACCCCTCGGCGCTTTCAGTTTTTTTATAAGCCCAAGATCCAAGATTCTTGGTTCTCCTTTATTCCTCGCAGTCAGAAGGTGAAGTGCTGCACTGTTTCATTCAAGAGCCTTCATGACTGGTCTGAGAGATTTTTCTATATAAGGGCTGGTGTGATCCCCATCCGCATGACCATGCGCCAGATCTCTTCTGCGCCTGCGGATGTGGGTGTCCTCAAGAACCCAACTGGCGCCTGGGTTAATAAGTTGACCGCTGAACCATCCCCCGCCAAGAACATTTGTGAGGAGGCGCTGGTGGGGGTTGGTATGAGCAGGCGGTGGGCGGACAGCGCGACTGAGCCCGTTATCCAAGTTGACGGCTTGTGTAAGTTAATCTCATTGCTTTACTTCTGCGCGAATATAATTCGTTTTGCTGATATAATTTGACTTGTTTTTGTGCAGTCACCAAGGAGTATATCCACGCCGCCTATGATGAGCATATGGAGGGTGGCTCCGTCGCGCTCGGCGCTGGGGAGGTTGGCTTCCCCGATCGCTTTGATGACATGTTCATCCCTGTTGATCTGGGATTTGTCTTTGACAGCGACGCGCCTGGTAAGTCTTTGTATTTATGCTTATGCCTTTATAATACGAAATTTGGCTAACACTTCCATTGCACGTTTTGTAGATGCGCTCGAAAACTACGAGCTGGAGCTCGCGGAAGAGGAGGAGGAGGAGGAGGCGCCCCAACTAAAGCGTAAAGCTAAGGGGAAAACTGGCGCAGGGGCCAGTAAGAAGCAGAAGAAAGATGATGCCCCTGTTGTTCAGGATCCTCCTACTCAGGCGAAGGGACTTGAGAAAACCCAGGTGTTTACCACCAAGGTTTCCTTGTCTTCCCTGCCTCAAAAAGTGGGCAGACCTCCTGTCCACTTGAGGTATGGTGGCGCTACCTCCTCCCTTCGCGCGGCGGAAAAGGGAAGCGGTGTTGTGCCTTCGACAGGTATACTTTGCTTATCCTTTGTTATCTTTTATGGTTCTATGAGCGCGATTCTGATAGAATTACTAATGAATCTTTGCTCACTCAAATTTTTGTAGAGCCGGCGACCCTGGTGGACCAACCTCAGGCGCAACAAGGTGCCGAGCCTGCGCCGGAGGTCGCTTCGAAGTCCCCTGTTTTACCCTCCAAAAAGGGTAGAATGGACTTCATGGCGATGTTTGCCTCGCGAACGGAGTTGCGCCAAGGTATGTATTGCGCTTTTATTTTCTGACTTATTTCTTTTAGATCAAGTCATGAACATTTCTTTTTGTTGATTTTTTCATAGGAGTCATTGCTGGCGTTCAAGCTGCTGGCGGCACTCCTGGCGCCGGTGCCAGCGCCGCTGCTTCTGCTCCTGCTCCTGCAAGTGCGGAATCTCCCCTCATCGGGATTACTAAGGAGCAGGAGGCCGTTTTACGCGCCGACCTGGCGGCGTCGAGACCTCCCTCACCTCCTCCTGCGCACAGCCCTCCTCGCGAGACCGATTTTGGTTCTAGGTCGCAGGAGAAAAGGCCTGTTTCCGAGGAGGATGAGGAGTTTGAAGTTGAAGACTCCGACGGCGGCCGCGCCAGCCCTGCAGCGCCACGAGGTTTCGCGGCGGAGCCTTCTCGTGGGGCTGGCGCTGACTTTTCTGCTTCATCCCCGCAGGTATAGGTTCTTTTTTGCTCCGTTGCGCGGACTTCCATCTTAGTGTTTTGATGACTTAGATAATTACTTTGCTTTTGCAGGAAACCGATCACATTTACCGCCCGAGATGGAATATTACTGAAGACAACACATTTCAGTCCATGGGTGTGTGTGCGGAATTCTGGGCTCATGCTGTGCCTCCAGCTGAAAGGAGGTTCCAGGAGGACCGCGCTCGCGATGACTTGCTCAACGATCATCTGTTTGCTGGGTCGGCCTTCTTTGCTGCCTCCCAAGAGCTTCGCTATGATTACGTAAAGGTACGTGATGCTCTTGCGGAAGCCAAGCAAGAGGCTAAAGTGTCTGCTTGGCATCTTTCTGATGCTCGAGAGAGAGCTGAGAAGCTCAAAGCAGAGCTCAGTGAGAACAGAGCAAGTGCGAACAGCGCCTTCGTGAAGCGCGGGCATGAGCTTCAGGCTGCGCGGGAGAAGCTACAGGCGGCGGAGGCGGACGCGGCCAAGTACGCGCGCAGAGCGCGCGACTTGGAGCTGGAGGCGGAGGCGCGTGACCAAGCTCTTGTCCAGTCTGTAACTGAAAAATCATCACTGGAGAGTGAGGTTGCGCGCCTGAAGAAGGAGCTGGCGGCCGCGCAGGCCGAGAAGGATGAAGCCTTGGCGATGGCAGCGTCTAGCCAGGAAGCACTTGATTCTGCGCGGGGGGAAAAGGAAGAAGCCTTGGCTGGCAGCAGCGTCCAACAAAGAGGAGCTAAAACAGACTAAGGAAACTGTTGAGTTGTTAAACTCTCTGATTCCTGCCCTCGAGACGACTGTTTCTTCTCTCGCGCAGGATCGCCAATGGCTAGTCTCACAGGGTATGACTCGTTGTGCTTATGCGATGAAATATTCAGACGAGTTTCAGGCCCTTGTGATGGATTGCAACGCTGCCGCGCGCTTGGTGGGTCGAGCTGAAGGGTTTAAGGATGGCTATGAATATGGGATGCTGAAGAAGAACCCATCCGACTACCCTTATCAGAGCGACGTTGCCTGCGCGGACATGGCCGCGATGGGGGAGAAGTATTTAAATACTCCCATCCCCATCCTTGGGCAGGTATTTTAACTTTAATGAGATTACTTTGATTTATTTTCCAAGTATTTTTGTACTCATATTTTTCCTTATGATTTGCAGATATCCGTGCTTGCTGACCAGCCCGACCTCGGCGCGCTTAAGAAATTACTTGACGAGTGTGAAGGGGCTGGTGGCGGCGATGATGGCGCGGGGAATGCTGCTCCTGCTAGCGGCTCTGGCGTTGCCAAAGGATCCGCTCCTGACACTGTTGTGATAGAAGACTCCATTCAAGATGAACAACTTGACTATGGTCAGTTTGGAGATGACGAGGAGCAGGCTGCGCCAGATGCTGAGGGCGGTGATGAGGATGATAAAGAGGCTGATGTCAACGTGGAGACTTGAGAAGCCCTTCATGTTTTTTATTTTTATTTGTAGTTTGTATCTCATCTTGTAAACTTGTAAATTTCAAAGGTTTGGAATGAAATTTTGTTTTTCCCTTCTTCGCATCTTGCGCATTCCCCATTCATCTCTTTATATTGCATGTTTGCTTGTTGAATATAAGATATGCTTGCACGTTGAAATAAGAACAAGGTTGTAAGGAAATTATTATACTTAATCCTTGTCATATTGTAAGTGATTTTGCCATATCTTGATTATGTTGACACGTGTGTTGGCGTTTCCATTATTCCTCTTTTGCGCGACGTTATCGCGCATTATGGAATTATGAGTTTTTTTAGCCTTTACGTGTCAATGTGTTACTCAGATATCCATTACAATTTTATGCGCGACCTCGACCTGAGACCTTAACAACTATGTTTTGGCATTTGCTTTGCCTTAGTTGTGTTTAGGTATTTTTATGGTCAGGCTGCGCAGCATGTAGGATGGATGTTGTGAGTTATTTGAGCTAAGGCTCACATTATTGGGCTAAGGCCCTGAGCTAAGGCTCATGATTTTGGGCTAAGCCCCTGACGTTTTAGAGTTAAGACTCGTTAACGCGTTTGCGCATGTATGTTTTACTTCGTTTTATTTTGTTTTGATGTCAATACAATGTTGTCATATTGCTCAAAATTAATAAAGGGAAGTGTGAAACATGTATGCAAAAGGTAATAGAATCCATAATAAGTGAAGATAGCGCGTATCATTATTCATAATGGCTTAAAAGCCTTGATTACAAACTTGACATTTTTTACATGAAACATTTTATAAGCTGTGCTGCGTTCCATGCGCGCGGGATCTTCTTTCCATTCAAATCTTTTAAGGCGTATGCGCCTTTTCCCAATTCTTCCAAGACTTGATAAGGTCCCTCCCAATTGGGGGACATTTTTCCCAGGGGTATCGCGCGGCTAGCTTCATTGTTTCGAAGGACAAAATCATTTTTCTTGAAGTGGCATTCTTTCACGCGCTGGTTGTAATATTTTTCCATTTTTTTCTTGTATTTGGCTTCACTGATGATAGCCGCCTCTCTGCGCCCTTCAAGTAAGTTGAGATCCAACCTTCTTTCGCGCTCGTTATCAATCTTGCTCATCATGAGCACTCTATGGGATGGGCATCCAATTTCTGCTGGAATCATTGCCTCTGTTCCATAGGTTAGGCTGAACGGGGATTCGCCATTGCTGGTTTTGCTTAATGTCATGTGTGCCCACAGGACATTAGGTAGCTCTTTGACCCAAGAATGGGATTCTCCCTCCAACCTTTTCTTCAGCCCATTCAGCAAGCTTTGGTTAGCGCGTTCCACTTGGCCATTCCCCTGAGGGTGATAAACTGAAGTGAAAATTTGGTTGATGCGCAATTCCTTGAGCCAGCTGGATATCTTCTTGTCAGTGAATTGTTTGCCATTATCGCTCACAATTTCCATGGGCAAGCCAAAACGGCATACGATGTGGCTCCATATAAACTGCTTCATCGCTTCGGCTGTGATTTTTGCTAGTGGCTTGGCTTCAACCCATTTGTGAAATAGTCTACTGCCACTACCAAAAATTTTACGCGCCCTTGCGCTTGCGGAAGGGGACCCACAATGTCGATTGCCCATTTGTGGAAAGGCCATGCAGAGGTGACTGGAATCAAGTTGTTCTTTGGCCGCATGGTGTTTGGCGCATAGCTCTGACATGCTTTGCATTTTTGGATCTCTTTTAGAGCGTCCAAGTACATGCCTGGCCAATAGTAACCTGCGCTCATCGCCTTGGCAACCACCATGCGCGGGCCAGCATGTATTCCACAGATTCCTTCGTGTATCTCTCTGATCACATAACTTGCTTCCTCAGCATCTAGGCATTTCATGAGCGGCCCAAGATAAGAGCGTCGATATAATGTGCCATCAAGGAGTTTATAGTTCTGCGACTTGTGTCTTATCTTCCTCGCCTGTGCGCGATCATCTGGTACCTTTCCCTCCTTCAAGAATTCCATTATTGGAGTTATCCATGATGAAGGGGTTGTATGAGTTACAAGGACAGACTTCGCTACCACCGACGGGTTGCTCATTACTTCTACCCTGACATCTTTGCCAAAGTGATCAAAACTGGTTGATGCCATCTTACTCAGCGCGTCTGCAGATTTGTTTTCACTGCGCGGAATATGAATGATTCTGAAGCAGTCAAATTGCTCGATGAGCTTTTTCGCCTGCTCTAGATATAGAGGCATGGTGTTCTCCTTGGCATCATAAAGGCCATTGACCTGTGCTGCTACCAAGTATGAATCAACATGGGCCTCTAGCTTTTTAACTCCGAATTTTTGCGCGATGCGCAGGCCAGCCAGCAGGGCTTCATACTCAGCCTCATTGTTGGTGCTCTTGAAGTCCAACCTGATGGCGTAAGTATATTCATGATTCTCTGGATCCACCAGTTTAAGGCCTGCGCCGGACCCTTCGTTGTTTGAAGCTCCGTCAGTGAACAATCTCCAAACATTTTCTTCATCATTGGCTCGCGGAGGGTCTACCTCGCGCTGAGCCTCTTCAACTCTTCCTTCGGGGATTTCTGCGATGAAATCAGCTAAAACTTGCCCCTTTATTGCTGGACGGGGCTTATAGGCGATCATGTGTTCACCTAACTCCAAGGCCCATTTTGTCAGCCTTCCCGAGAGCGCGGGGCGCTGCAAGACTTGCTGGATGTTGTAACCAGTTAGAACTTCAATAGGATGACCATTGAAATATCTATGAAGCTTGCGCGAGGCGTGTGTTAGTGATAAAACTAACTTTTCCATGATGGAGTAGCGCGTCTCAGGATCTGTCAGCACCCGACTCACATAGTATATTGGCGTTTGGATTCCCTTGCGATCCACCAACAATACTGCGCCGATGGCGCGCTCTCCTGCTGATAGGTACAATGTCAAAGTTTCACCAGGAAGTGGAGCTGTGAGCGCGGGCAGATTTATCAAACATTCTTTAATCTCACTGAAAGCTTGCTCGGCCTCAGGAGTCCATTTGAATTGGCTTTTCTTTAAGCAGTTTCTCAATGTATTGACAAATGGGGTAGATTTGCTTGCATGGTTCGCTAGGAACCTGTTGATTGATACCAATCTACCATTCAGCTTCTGAACTTCTTTCATGGTGGATGGCGAGGGCATGTCAAGGATGGCCTCCACCTTTTCTGGGTTCACCTTGAAACCATCCTTGGTGACCATTACACCTAGAAATTTTCCCTCTTGTACGCCGAAAGTACATTTGCTCGGATTGAGCTTCATGTTAACTTCCTTTAGGCGCCCAAGGGTTTCCTCGATGTCTTTGAGCATTTGTTTTTCCTCCCTGCTTTTGATCACCAAATCATCCACATAGACTTCTAGGTTTCTTCCAATTTGCTCGCTGAAAACGGCATCCATAAGTCTTTGGTAGGTGGCGCCCGCATTCTTCAAACCAAAGGGCATTTTTGTGTAACAAAAAACACCCTTGTCGGTTCTGAAGGCAGTTTTGTCCTCGTCTTGTGGTGCCATTTGAATCTGGTGATAGCCCTTGTAGGCATCCAGGAAACATTTGAGCTTGAATGGCGCCACGGAGTCCACCTTTGCGTCGATGTTTGGGAGGGGGTAACAATCTTTTGGGCATGCTTTGTTGAGGCCTTTGAAGTCTATGCACATCCTCCACGACCCGTTACTTTTCTTTACCATCACAGGATTGGCTACCCATGTCTGGTATCGTATCGGGCGGATGATGTTTGCGCGCAATAGATCCTCAACTTGCTCATTCATGGCCCTCGCCTTCTCATCCCCCATGACTCTCTTCTTTTGAGCAATTGGCTCTACAGACTTGAACGTGTTGAGAGAATGTTGCGCCAGGTCTCGCGGAACCCCAGTCATATCAGAGTGTTGCCACGCGAAGACCGACATGTATGCTGTGAGCAACCTTTTCATTCTCAACCTCGTGTCGTCTGATATCGTTGCGCCAATTGTGATTTTCTGCTCCGGGAATTTTGGGTTTAGAATCCATTCCTCTGGCGCGTTGTCTGCCATTGGAAGTTTCATTCTCCCCTCCCGCGGAGTACTTGTCACTGCACACAAATGATCCCGGTATACAAAAGTTACACCTGTTGGTGTTGGGAACCCCAACTCGCCGTGCGCTGGCGACGGTATGGCGTTAAATTGGGCAATCGTTCCTCTACCCAAGATCATATTGTGGCAAGAAGTGGTGGGCAGGACCAAGAAGTTGACAACTTCGGCTCGCTTGTGTTTCTCATCCCCCATAGTTAACTCAAATTGTATTTGACCTAGGGGATGAATGATTTCATTTGAAACACTAGAGATTGGTGCATTCACAATTTCAAGCCTTGCTTGGTCTGCCGGATCCAGTTTTCTGAAACATTGCTCATACATGATGTCTGATTCGCTGCCAGTGTCCACCAGGACTTTTGACACTTCGTAATGAGCAATGTGTGTAGTGATAACAAGAGGACTGCTGATAGAAGGGCCTCCCCTGATTCTTGGGAAAATTACTTGTTGCTCGCGCCAATCTCCTTGGATTTGCGCGCTTCTCTTTCTTGATGTTTGCCCTTGCCTTCCTCCCTCGGCTACACAGATTCTTTTGTACTTTTTGCTGGCAGAGGCTCCTTCTGGTTGTTCACTTTCTGGTCTTTGGTTTTTTACCAGGTGAGCCAGCTTGCCTGATTTCACATCTTTTCAATTGCATCCTTCAAGTGATGGCATGTATCAGTGTTGTGTCCTGTGGACTTGTGAAACTCACAGTACTTGCCACTGTTTGATGGTCCCTTGTAGTGTAGTGGCTTGGGGCTTTTGAACTGGACATTCTCAGTGCTTAACACTTGTGAAGGTGTTTTAGTGAGGGGAGTCCAGATTCTTGGCAGAGGTCTGCTAGGATCTCTGCCGCCTTCCCTCTTGTCACCCTCCCCGCGATTACGAACGTCTTTTTGGGGCTGGGGTGAGCTTGGTTGCGCCTACTTTTCTGCGGAAGAAAAACTGGTTGATTGCAACCTGGACCATACAGTGTTCTGTTTGCCCCTTCTTTCGCTGCTGCGCGGTGCCTCTGCTTGATGCCCTCTTTCTCTCGCTCTATCTTGGGCAATCTGTTTTTCATTCCTCGCGAAGACTCGCGATGCTTCCATTAATTTGGCCCAAGTGGTGGGCATGCCATCTCTGCTCACAAGAGCTCGGCGGAGTTGATCACTGCGCGCGCCTTGTATAAAGGCCACGCGCAATAGTTTCTCAGTGATACCTCCGATTGCCAGAGACTCCTGATTGAAACGAGTGATGTAGTCTTCAATCGTTTCATCATTCCTGCGCACGCAGTGCATGATGTCATCAGGGTCGCGCGTGTGTCTGCGCTGTTGTACGAAGTGAGCTTGGAACTTTTCCAATAGTTCCTCGAACCCATCGATTTGCCCAGTAGGCAAGCTTTCAAACCAGACACGCGCCGCGACCATGAGGCAGCGAGCAAACATGTGACACCATGTTGGCATCGTCCAGCTTTCTAGGTTTCTAGTGTTGTAAAAACCTTGTAAGAAATCGTCTGGATCTGTTGTGCCGTTATATTTGCCCAAACCACTTGGCATCTTGGTCTTGTGCTGGATAGGGGCCTTCGCGATGCGCTCAGTGAATTTTGAATGTTTCACCAAGATGGCTGGCCTGTATGGTGTGGTTACATCCACTTGCCCTCTCACTGGTGGGCTGTATGGTGTGTGCAGATCCAGATCGGCTCTGGCTCCAGGCGCCATGTTCATTTGCGCGCGGAGCTGTGAGCCTCCTGCATGAGTGTCTCGCGTCTTCCTGACGCTGTGCACTTCTTCATCACTAAACTCAGCGTGTTCAGTGTGAACAGAGTGACCCTCTTCCGGCGCGCGCGCCCTTTTTGTTCCTTGAATGGCTTGCCTGTCAAACGCTAGCCTTTGTGTTAAATCGGCTAACTTTTTCGGTTTGACCATTTCATTGTACTTGTCCATTAGACGTCGTTGCTCGTTTATGAGCCATTCTTTAGGGTCATTGGTTTCATCTTCTGGACCCATTGGTCCTTTTTGTTTCGCGCCGGCAAGATTTTGTAACGTGAGATCGTCTGGAGGAGTTTCAGTCTGGCCATGAGGAGTTGTGATGAAGGGACGGTTACTGGTGGTGCGCGTAGAATCACGCGGCACCCTCAGAAACTGCTGTCCCTCATTAACATCCTCACGTTCAATATCCTCCAGAACTTGATCGACGTTACGAGCACCAGAAGCCATGGTGAAAATTTGTTTTTTTATAGATCTGATGAGATCTTGTTGCCGTTGTAACAGTGGATGGCGCCAATGAAGAAACGTGGATCGACTCACTGGTAGACGATCTACTTTCCTCGGGTGTGATTATGCTCTTCCACCGATGGATCTCTGGAATCTGGGTTCTTCCACCTACAAAATGAACAGCACCGTAAACTTACCCCTCAGAAAGGGACAGAGGGGTCCTCTTTGGGGTAACCCTCCGGTGTGAGAATAAGTGTTTGTAGGAGAAGATAATAATATCAGAGTAAGGAAAATGGAGTGTATTGCTTGATAGCTGAATACTCTGTAATTGTCTGTGATTGTGTGTAACTGAATGTAACTGGATGATTGAGTATCCCTTCCTTGTGGAGTTGATGTGGTATTTATAGTGCTAGGGTTTCCACTGATTGGGCTCAGCCTTGTTGGCCTCCTTCAATTGATTTGCGCCACGTGTCCTTGGGGACACCTGGTGCTTTTTCATTGGTTATAATCACGTGGTAGCACATGGGTTTTGCTGAGTTGTCCACCTTTCATTGGCAGCTGTCAACATCAGCATATTCTTATTCCTTAAAAAGATACCTTCTGGAAGGTTGTCTGACGTGCACAATCAAGGTTGCCCTAATCCTGATTTGGATAAGGACGAGGTTGATTATGTGCATGTGATACGCGCCTATCCTGAGGATGCGCGAGGTCTTCTCTTTATTCTCACGCGCAGATGTTTCATGCGCAGATGTGATATGCACAAGCATGTGATATGCGCCACGCGCGGATGCGCAACGCGCAGATGTGATATGCGTGAGCATATGTGATGTGCGTGAGCATGTGATGCATGAGCATATGTGATGCCTGAGCATGTGATGCATGAGCATATGTTATATGCGCCATGCGCATAGGTTTTGGCTTTGTGCCTTCATAATGTTTTGTTTTCAAGACTCTTGTGGGTTGACCCGCCTCCCTCGGTGTTGAGGCGGGTACATACCTCTTCAATGGGTGTGTTTGTCCTTAGGTGGTTGTCATACCTGACGCTAAAGCAACAATTGTCGTGTCATAAATCACATGAGCTTGCAGGCCCTTAAGAACAACTAACAATTAAAGCCTGACCAGTGACCACAACTAAACACACCCGGGCTTAAGGGCTGTGTTCTCATATGGTTTGTTCATGTTTTTAATTAGCCCTTACACAATAAAACTTTTTTTTGTCAGAAAGGCGGGTATTATATTCACAAAGCAACTAGCAAAAACTAGAAGCTGAAAATACAAGACAAATACAATTTACATGTATGTAAATTCAAAATTACACCATTTGATCCAATCCACACCAATAGCGTTAGCGGTGACCTAAGGAATGTAAGGATCTTTATTTCCTCCTCAGGCATATTTGGATTCGTGTTGACTCCATTGAAGATTTTATCGTTCCTTGCTCTCCATATACTCTATATTACACCCGGAAAATTGATTGGATTAACTTGCTAGGATTCAGGGCCCAGACCAAATGACTATGATAGTCCATAACATCCGATATTGGAAAGGCATATAAAGTTGGAAATTTGTACCACCTAGCAATACCGTATCCGCCAACGAGGACAAGTATCAATAAATGCTCAAAATTTTCTTCATACTCCTAGCAAAACTGGCACTCGTAAGATCGCCAACAATAAAACTAGACTACCAATTATATCATGTTGCATCCATGACCCACCATATATATCAATCTTGAATAAGAAAAAAAAACGCAATAAACATACTTGCTTATTTAGATTTGGCATAAACAACTGCCATTCAAGATTGTAAAAAGATAGGTCTTTTAAGAATACCAGAAATAAATTAGTAATGACAAAGAAAATTCAAAATGTATATTTTAAAAATCAAAAATCACAGATATTGTGACTTTTAACTTCCGAGATTGGTAATATATAACATCTAGACAAAACTTTAACAAAATGTGGTAAAGTTACGACTAAACAGTACGTTAATGAATACATACAAGTTTGCTATTTTCCACAGCATACCATCCCGTTGAGATATCGAAATAATACTCGAATATGCCTTGACGTGTTGTAAAATGTAGCGGAGTTCTTGATGTAAAAGAAGTTACAAAAATTGTCCCTCTAGATGACAAAAGTGACTTACGGACTGTAATACGCGAAAAATATAGGTCAAGCTATACTCTATTGGTCAGGTTTCTATAATTGGAAAGAAGGTTCTGACGCTAATGCAAAAGATATTCAAGCATCTTTTCGGAGACTTACATAATTAATATGGTAACCGTGTGCCCATATTGTATATACTGTTATAGGGTCCTTATACACCACTCCCAATAATAGGCATCATGAATACATGATGCTTGCCAATCATATGGAACGTATGGTCATACTGGCCGTATAGAAATGCAAAAACAGGAGATGCAGACTATATGGTCATATCAAAGCCACATCGGTCGTTATTATGTTAGGTCTTACTTTCACACGGGCTGTATGATGTGAGCGAACCACCCTCTCATATGGGTCATGCAGCCTTAGCTCTTTTATGCATCGCGTATGACCCATATTCCCAAGTTGTACAGGCCCACGTGAGGGCAGGTATCTGGTTAACATGGGGTTGGTATACCGATACCAGCCTGCCTTTTATTATAGCAGAGCCAATCCCACTAAGCTCGAGCTTGTTATCTAGGAAGAGCTTAAGCTAAAGCTCATTATAAGCCTTTTGTCTAAATCTTGAGCTCGGCTTGTGATTAATTTTTAAAAGCTCGTTTACACCCGCCTCAGAAGCTCATTAGTGACACCTAGATTGGCTACATGCACAGGTGCATCCACTCAATCTATTGAACAGAACAAAAGAACTAGAATGTTCGGGTACACAGTTGAATCACCTATAAGGCTATATAACTTATATAGCAAACAATAATCCACCGCAAAATGGACTACAAATTAAAATAAAATATAGCCAAAGATATGCAGATACCCAAACATGTAACAAAAAAAAAAGGCGAAGAAAATTCTATAAGATCAAAACCTGCAACCTTTTAAAGTGTAACTCTCACCAATAAAGGGTAGCAATGATCCTTCTCATAGTTAGGCCAGGTGGAATTATTCTTCATGAAACTTTCATGTCGTCTCCAAATTTCTTGATCATAAATCTCATCTACAGTGAACTGCAACCCGCTTTCTTTAACCTCCACTAGAAAATCATCCAATGAACTTCCCCTTTTAGGTCCCAAAAAAATGGCTTCCGAGTGCTTTTCCTTCTTCAACAAGCATTTGACAGTCTTAACCAGACCTGTGTGGAATTCTTTGAAGAAAGTGCTGCAAGATTACAAACTATCTTTGCTATCAATCATAATGGAGGGTAAACTTGTAATTATCACTAACATGCAAAAGATTACCAATCACTTGCAACAATGATATCAAAACTGTTGGAAACATTTGATAACTCTTCCCGATTCCAATGCAGCATCATAGATTTCACTTTTGTGCTGCCAAATACACTTGAATTGGCCGTTATATTACGCTGAATATCTAATTGTTCATTGTAATTAAGGGCAGTTTTTGATCTTTGAAATGAAAATACTTAATGTTAAAAGGACACATTGAAGTTATAATAATGAAGGAATGAAAAGGATACAATCAACTACTTGAGGATTTCCATCTGATATCACAACTTCTGATGCCTCAGTGACGGCTGCAATAACCAAGCCTGCTAAACCGTATCCTGACCCGAGTTCAATGACCTTTTTAGACCTGAATTAGTAGGGAAGCTACATTACATTCCACAAGTACAAAAAAAAAAAAAAAACAAAACAAAATAACTAATAGTAATAACCTGAATAAGTCTAGCTGTGATAAACAATAATATGCAAGAACTTCCTCTGATGGCCAAGCACCTGTTCAATGAGAAAGTACAATGTATATAAACATCTTCGAGAAGAAAACTACATGGAAAATATGTCTGTAAAACATGATGGCCTAATGCTAAGATCAATGCTATGATGCAAGAAATCATTATAGCACCTTAAATCACAAATTCTTTGATTACCTTTGACTTAAGGCAAGCATATATAATAACCTAGTATTTATCAGTGTGACGGTTGTGAGTGCAAAGAGAACTTACAAACAAGGCCCGTGTTGTCAATATCAAATGTGTTACAGATCCTAAAATCATCAAGGTTTGCATTTGCACAATTGTCCACTCTCTGACTGCATTTAATTACATAAGTTAGCAATGATCAAAATCCCTTGTTTTCTTTAATGAACTTACTATAGGTAAAGTTTGGTAGCAGTTTGATTGGGCAAAGTATAGCACACACGCGCTTCTGGAGCCTTGGGCACCAATTCTTCTTCAACTAAATGGAACGGTATCAAACTGAACCCTCGGTTAGCCTTTCTAGAAATACTCGTTTCCGATTGATCATCTGCAAACAATTTACAACATAAAATCTCAAATTTCAAAAAGAA
This sequence comes from Bidens hawaiensis, assembly GCF_021521415.1. Taxonomy (NCBI): domain Eukaryota; kingdom Viridiplantae; phylum Streptophyta; class Magnoliopsida; order Asterales; family Asteraceae; genus Bidens; species Bidens hawaiensis. Next base: position 73,162 of record NW_027495070.1, on the reverse strand, counting down.
ATCCAACTGTTTAAGCATAAGGAAACCGGAATGAATACAATCAGATAAAGGGTTTATAAACAGCAATTGGATGATTAGGTCGAAGTCAAAATGAAGATTAATAATAATACCTGATCGAGAAGAAATTAGTGCTCGACGAAGGATTCCCCACCTTAACGAAGAAGAAAAGAAGATGCCTTCTTCTCCATCTGCTCTCTATTGTTTTTCATAAACCTTACCGCTCAGATTCACGGGTTTAACCCTCAAACACCACATGTTTAATCCGAACATTTTCAACTTTTTTTTTTTTTTTTTATCTTAATACTTTAGAAAATTTTTAAATTGCAGGTTGGTTTTGAAAGCAATCGTGTTTATACTTAGCTATTACATAAATCATAGTTTTAGATGGAATAAAAATGTTTCAAGAAATGATTATTTTTGTTTGGAGTTTATTTTTTTGAATAAGTTAGCTACTAAGGTAAACCTATCAAATAAAAGTTTGGATGCCTCGTTTATAATGTGCCCATTCTGCTCAAGAGAATCAGAAACTGCTCAACATTTATTTAACCAACGTGTGGTTGCATCTGTGACTTGGAAGTTGGTTCTTGCATGGTTACAATTGACCGGTCCAAGCTCGATCATCCCAAATGAATTCCACGCTTCGCTAGATCAATGTCACTTAACAAAAAAGAAGAAATTAGTTGTGGAAGGGATCGTATAAAGACAAACAAACAAGTCAACCTATGAACAAGTCATGTTGGCACAAACACGACCCGTTTATAACCAAACATGTCATGTTAGATTTGGGTCATACATTTTGCTGAACAAGTAGTATTCTTGTCAATTTGATGAGTTTGCGGGTTGTGGCTCCATCAGCGTCCCTGCAGTTTAATCAAAAGACATATTTGCTCTTAAATTTAAACATTCTCTTTTAAAAGCTTCTCACATCTAATTCTCAGTCCACATTTAAGTAAATGATACCTATTTATTATAATTTTATTATGTTATCTTTTTTTTTTACTCACAATCTCTCACAAAAAAATATTAAAAATAATTATAGGAGTGAATAGTGAGAACCAATATGAAATTTTACTGTTCATTTCTCATAAATTTGGTGATGGACTCAGGAGCGAATCTAATGTAGAAATGGGTAGTTCCGAGATTCGAAATAATAGTGTATTTATTTATAGAAAATATTAGATGAACCACCTAATAAATTAGGAAGGAACCACCCTATATTCATTCAGAGCACTAGTCAAGCAGGTAACGTGTTGATTTTGTAACACACAGGTCGCAGGTTTGATTCCGATTTTCACAGTGTTTTTTTGAACTTTTTTTTTAACTTACCTAGCCTTTATATCATTATATCAATTAGGGTTTTTATTATTACTAATAGAACACACATACGCAACAAAACATAACGGCCGGCCACTCTTTTCCAACCGTTTCCCCCTGACCCCTCGTCCATGTTCAGCCAATCAGCCGTTCTCCGACCACCGCCTCCGCTTTTCCAGCTGACCAGACGACCAGTACACACCTTCTGCCTTTCTGACTTCCTCCAATCCTCCTGCCTTCTACTCTTCCTTGAAGCTCGATTGCTCGAATCCTCCCACTTTGAAGGTAAGTTTACATTCATATGTTAAATGTTAATTGTTGTTGACTTCTTGTTAATTGTTCTTGATTGTTAACTACTTAATTGTTAAGTTATTTGTTGAATTTAGTTTTAATTTGTTAGATTGTTGGTTTTAATTTGTTAGTTTGTTAGTTTTTGTTAGGTTCTTAGTTTTTAATTCATTAGTTTGTAATTGTTGATTTGTGGGTATTATGAATTAGGGGTGTTCACGGTCCAGTTTTGACGATTTTAGGTCAAACCAAAGCCAAACCGTTACCAACGGTTTTTACATATCGAAAACCAAAACCGAGCCATTAAGATTTAAAACCGAACCAAACCAAACTGTTATTAACGGTTTGGTTTCATGATTTGGGCTTTGTTAAGCCTCTATAAAAGTTACACAATATACTAGTGCAGGATACAAGTTAAAGCCAAAATTCATAAAACTTAACAATGAATAGGAAGCTTGGAGAGTTAACAAGATTAACATCTAACAATACTGTCACACCCCGACCAAAGGCGGCGGAACATGCCGAGGTGTAACGATTGTCCATAAGCACATGATACTAATTAAGGTGACGGTATTTAATAAACTCATTTCATTTCACAATATCGAAAATGTCACATAACAATTATCCATAAAAGAACCATAAACAAGATATCACAAAATATAGCAAATTTGATATTGTTCATTTTTACTAATATCCTAAGGTCTTTGATGTCGTTTTCTTCACAATCATAAATCAACCAAGATGCAAACCTACAACATTTCATAAAATAAAGTTTGTCAATACAAAGGTTGGTGAGCAATCATAAGTTTAATCATATTAGTATATAATAAAGAGAGCCACAAAACTTGCATACGAAACGATAAATAAAAGTGGTAATTTGGATAAATAGATATCGCTAAACACATTAGCGACACCTAGCTATAAGGGGATGCCAAATAGTCTAGGATTTTATAGTTATCGTTAATTGCATTACGTTAATGACACCTTGCTATAAGGGGATGCCAAATAGTCTAGGATTTTATAGTTCAACCAACCAAAAGCGATAAACACATAGGCATATAAGCATAGAACACCAAATCGAGCAATTATTTAGGTAAAGTATACAACTACGTTTGTGGTTTAAGATTCAAATATAAAGCATTTTGTTGAATAAGTATGAAATGTCACCCCCAAAAATAAAAGATGGAAAATGGGGTATGAAGTACTCACCTTCAAGTAGTAAACCTGAAAGATCATAGTTTGGAGATTTGTCAGAACGACGATTTTAACGCACAATGCCTAAAAAAAATAAGTCTTGAATTTAGAAAGGTTGTCTTGAAGGTCTTTAAACAAAATAAATGTTGAGAAATGTAAATAATTAAAGTTCAAGGTTTAAAATGTAACTATTTAAGAATTTATAATAATAACCCTTTGAAAATGTAAGTTTGCTCGAAACAGGGTTAAAGTATCTAACCTTAATATTTACTCAACCTATGTTAAGTAATAAGGTGGGTAAAATGCAAGAATGCAAATCCCTTTGGAATAAAGATAATAAAACGGTTTTTTTTATCGAGTGTTCGGGTTGTCGGTTCGGGTCTTGATAATTGGTCAAACCCAAAGTCAACTTTCCAAAATATTGAATGTTATGAGATAACTCAATAAAATTTAATAAGACTTAACCAAGTATGTAGTTCTATTGTTTTAGAACTAACAACGCACGTTAAGCGAGTAAGAATCGGTTTGGTTCGGTTTCCATCTCACAACAAGCTCATAGATGGTTTCCACATGTCCAAACACTAAAGAACTTTTATAATAATGTACAAATAAAAATACTTTAAGTTTTACAACCAAAAGTTAACAATAAAGTCTTTAAACAAAAGTTCGGTTATCGGTTCGGATCCTGTTTCGGGTTAAGACCGAGGTAAGATTCTACAAACCCATAACCATAGAATTTGTAAAAATGATTTTAGAAACTTAGATCTAACAATAAGTATGTTTAAACAATTATTTAACAAAACTAGTAACAAAGTTCGGTTTACGTTTTAGAGCTATTTACGGTTAAACCGAAGCATAGACTCTTAAAAACCCATAACCATGGAACTTGTAAACATGACCAACAAACTAAAATAAGCAAGATTAATATGTATGAACAAGTTATATAGATGTATATATATCAAGGACACGAAGTCCTCCATGAAGTCTTGCCTTATGAGGTCAGAAACCTCACCGACCGGAATCGGAGCAGTAACTACCAAAGGTAAACAAGAGGTGTATATTATATATATGTTGCACAACCATAAACAAGTATTAATAAGGCTACATAAACTAATTAAGATGAAAGACTAAAAACCTTCAAGAACACTTAAGAAGATAACCTTGAATCTTTGATGTTTGAGAGAGTTTTTTTTTTTTTTTTTTTTTGGAGTTGTAGCAAGGGAAAATGAAGAGGAAAGGTGGTGTATATATAGGATAATGTTGGTGGTCAAATATGGGTGAGAGACACAAGAGTTTTCATGCAAAATGGATCAAGACAAAAACACAAAACAAAATAAATAAATAAATAATAAATAAATAAATAAAAATAAAAATAGGATGTTTTCAAGACCCAACAAGTGTGAAACAATATTGTAACATAAATCCATCATTTTGATTATAACATAAGCTTCGGTTTACAAATCGGGTCGGTTTACATAATAAACAAATACAAAAACGAATACAAACAAGACTCGAAATTGACGAATGTCACAAATAAACATAACATTAGCCTTATAAAGCCAACAATCCTTGAAATATGAATATAACTGATAGTGCAACTTAACAAAATGAAAGTCTTTTTTTCCTACATAACAAAAAGATACACAGGGGACTTTTGAGAATGATGGCTAATGCAAAGCCCACAAATTGCGTTTTGAACTTCAAATATTCTTAAGTGCAATTTTTTTAAATGAAACTTAATATAATATATATTATTAAATATCTAAACAGTTAATATATATTATTAAATCTTACTGTTCAGTCTGGTTTTATACGGACGGTTTTTGGTAGAAACCATAAACCAAACCGTTCCTTACGATTTGCAAATTTGAAACCGACCGACCGAAAGCTATAGAAAAATACCAACCGTGAAACCAAATCGGTGAATGGTTTGGACGGTTTCACAGGTTGAAACCGAACCGTGAACTCCCCTATATGAATATCAAGAGATATTTTCAATGACGGTGTCTCTTTAATTATTTTATCGTATTTTTATTATGTAATGAACTTTGCCTGAACCATCGAATCGACCCGAACCTCAAACCGACCCGGAATTTTTTATACCCCGACTCTATGAAATTGAAGCACCTAAAAATAGCACACCACCTGAAAAAGTTTCCTAGATCCGCCACTGAATGAACTAATGGGGAAGCCGATGTAGATTGAAAATGCAAGATTGTTGTATGTTTTATTAAATTTTGGAGATTTGAATAAAATGGGATGCGGTCTCATAACCCATTAATCTTTTTATTTATTTATAAAATGTGTTTTATATATTAACTTAACCTATCTGGGTATTCCTAATTTTAAACTCTTAATTTTAAAATGTCTGGTGTCATGTTTGATATAGGGCAATAGAATGTATTAGGAAATGGAATAGATGTAAGAATGGAATGGACGAGGTAATGAAATGGATCATTACTATTCCACTGTCTTGTTTGGCTACCATGTGGGAATAAAATGAATCATTAATGGAATGGTGTCGTTTGTTTTTCCAGAGGTAAATGCCTGCATTCTGCGGACCACATCTGTATAGAAAAGGTAGACCAATCCTTCGCAATCTGTAAGAAAAAAACTGTTTCTTTTTTAACGTGTGTAAACTACTAAAATAAACTGGTGGTGGTGGTGTACGAACTGTCGTAGTGGATGGTGGTGGTGGTGGACGATGGTAGTGAACGGTGGGGTGGGGTGCTGTGTAACACCTTAGGCAAATCCCACATTGGCTGTGGACAGGAGAGATCCTTGGTTCATAAGTAAATGCCCCGCCTCTTAAATCACCAACGCGTTTTGGGCTTAATGGTAGTGGACGACAGGAGAGCTCCACAGTTAATCGTGCTCAGGTGGGAGTAGTAGCAGGATGGGTGACCTCCTGTGAAGTCTCCACCTAGGCAACCAAAAAACAAATCCGTGAGCTCTTCGTGGGCAAAGCGGACAATATTGGTAGTGTGATGGGTCGGATGTTACAAGTGGTATTATTGCCACTCTTGTGTCGTTCGGGATAGTGGGACAAACCTCATCAGAGACCGTGAGTCTTTGGGGGAGTCACGAGGTACACCTTAGGCGAATCCCACATCATGGATTGGATGGTGGGGCAAACCTCATCGAGGAGGATGAGTCCAAAGAGGGGGGTGTCTGTAACACCCTAGGAAAATCCTACATTGGCCGTGGACGGGAGAGATCCTTGGTTCATAAGTAAATGCCTTGCCTCTTAAATCACCAATGCGTTTTGGGCTTAATGGTAGTGAATGAGAGGAGAGCTCCATAGTTAACCGTGCTCAGGTGGGAGTAGTAGCAGGACGGGCGACCTCTTGGGAAGTCTCCACCTGGTCAACCAAAAAACAAATTCGTGAGCTCTTCATGGGCAAAGCGGACACTATTGGTGGTGGTAGACGGTGGCGGCGGCGGATGGTGGGTGGTGGGTTTATGGTGGTGGATGACGGCGATGCCGATAGACAATGCCAGTGGTGGACGATGGGTGGTAGTGGTGAAGGACTATGGAGGTGGTGGATGGTGGGTGGCTGGTTGTGGTGGTGATGGACCGTGGTGGTGGTAGTAGACGGTGGTGGTGGCGGTGGTTGACAGCGGGTGTTGGTAGGTGGTGGTGTTTAACCCTCTCGGACCTTAGAAGATTTTGGAAATTGATGGGCCAAGTCTGCAACAAGAAGAGTTCACGCAGACTTTTTTTAGTGAAACATCTTCGGAAAAACAAACAGTCAGCAGATGATAATATATGCGCGTGGTTTGCGCGGCGCAGACCTTTTTTAGAAAAACAAACAACACCTATGTGTTGTTTGGTAGACATGGAAAGACGAATGAATAAAATAAAATTGGTGGTGACTCGAGGTGGTGGTCGTGGTGATTGATGGTTGGGTAAAAGTTAGCTAGTTTTATATATTAATTAGTTATATTTAGTTAAATAATCGAATGAACATTGGTACTTCAAGCATTGTTTACGTGTTTCAAGATATTGGAAGCTTTGGAGCTTAACGAGGATATTTACGGGCTTGGATTGAAGATCGAGAAGTGAAAGATTGGACGTGCACGCATCACGAGGCATTCAAGAAAAAAAAAGAAAAATATGAAGTTTTACATCTTCGCGATACGTGAAGATGCAAAGAAGGGCAACTTCGCGATACGCGAAGTTACAGGATGTCGGCCGCGACTATTTTGTCATCCGCGATACGCGAAGAAGCATGCTGGGACATCTTCGCGATACGCGAAGATGCTTAAGTAGGCCAAAAATTTAGGTTTTCCCTATTTAAACCCCTTAACCTCCCCCATTCAGCTAATAAAGACTTCAAGAGGCAAAAGAGGTTGCTTAGGACGATCTTCCACCATTCCAAGGCTTCCGGTTCATCTTGGGTTTGCATGTTCATTAAGATAAGTGATATAATCAATATGTTGATGCTTGGCTAAGTTCTTTGTTCATTCTAGGCTAGGTTTTTGTGTATTTTAACTTCTGACCAGATTCTAATACTTAAGGTTTATGAGCTTGATTGAGTTATTGCTTTTGTCTTGCTTAATTATTGATTGATTATTTAAACAACTTGTGTTTGGGATTATTAATTGATGCATTATTTGTTTGGTTGTGTTCATCAACATTTAGGGTTTGAGCTCCTGTGTCATTGATTAGTTATCATCAAATATTGTTTCTTCATTGGTTTTAACAAACATAAGTTGGTAATTAGGTAAACCGAGTTCAATTGTGTCATGAATTCGGTTAGGGTATCGTTTGACATCACAATCAAACTATTAGGTTTAGTAATTACTGCGTAATCAAGGGAATCTGGGATTAAGTTGAATATCACATTAACTGAACCTAGAATGAATGTTTTCATTAATATTGTTTGCAAAGTTTTTATGTAATAATTAAGTTTTAATTAAAGCTTTTCTAAAAACCGCTTGACATCGTCTGTCCGCCGTAGTTAATTAATTAATTTAGTCATATTAAAATTAGCATTTTCCTTGAGTCCCTGTGGAGACGACCTTACTTACCCGTACTAGTTTATAGGTATTTAAGTCTTAATTAATTGTTTTTGAGTAGACTACGACAACCTACATCAGTGATTGTGGTGGGTGGTTGTGATGTTCAGAGGCGGTGGCAGTGAGTGACAACAATGGTCAGTGGTGGTGGTGGGTGATGGCAGTTAGCAGTCGTGATGATGGTTGGTGGTGGCAGTTGGTGGCGGCGGTTAGTGGTCGGTGGCCGTAGTGGTGGCGGTAGCGACGGTGGTACTGGTGGTGGAGTAGTGGAGGTGATGTAGGGTGAAAGGTGATGGAATGGAATGAAAAAAAACAAAGTTGGTGACGAATTGACTTTGAGTCAGCTGACACGACCCGAAACCCAACACGAAAAAATATAGGTTTTGAGTCAGCTGACACGACCCGTTTCTTAAACGGGTCAACCCAAACCTAACACGTTTAAAAAACAGGTCAACACGAACCCAACCCGTTAAAAAAGCGGGTTGACCTGTTAACCCGTTTAACAATTTTAGAGAAGTTAATATTTTAATTTTAGAGATAAGAAGTTTTAAATTTTAAAGTTAAATACATACATTTTTTATTTTTCATATATCAATTAACTTTTAAAAGTAAAATTAATTTTTTTTTTGCACTATTTTTATCTAATTTGTACTTATAGCATTTTCATTTTATTAGTTATAATTATCTATTCTCTAGTTATTTCATTCGTCTGTTCTTATCTTGAGCTAAATATGTGAAACTAAGTTTGTTAATTGGGAATGAGACATAAATAGACAAAAACAATTAGATTTATCACAAATTATTAACAAGTTTTATGAATAAGAATAATTAATTGTTTAATTTATTACCAAGTCAATAGGTATTACTCATTCTCGTATATGAATGAAAAATGGGTTGACCCGAAACACAACCCGAACACGACACGAATTTAAATGGGTCAACACGACACGCCACGAATAAAAATATGGGTTGAGTTAGGGTTAAAGAATCTCAACACGCTAACATGCCAACCCGAAACCTATCAACCAGACACGATTGACACCCCTACGTAATAGACCATTTCATTCCATTAACCAACCAAACATTATTTTTTTCATTTATTCGCAATGATTCATTCCATTACGCCTCTCATTCCTACGTATCAAGCGCTACCTAGGGATATAAACTAGTGGAGGTGAGACCAAGCTCGATTGGGCTTGAACTCGTTTCGTTTTGACTTACGATGGCTCGAACTCTATTACTAAAGTTGAGTTCGTCATTAATATTGATTTACTGGCTATGGTATAGTGTTCTTGATGATGATTTATTATTTATTTTTATTGGTTATAAAGTTGAGTTGGTTACTAATAAGATTTGTATAGGCTCATACGGATCATACATATGTCAAATAGCATTGACGAAAACCTAATCGAGTTGTATGGCGTGCATATGAATGAAGGTGAAATTTTTGAAAAACTTAAAAAGTTGAACAAGAATGAGATATTATGGCTTATACGACGCGCGTATAAAGCCTATCCAACTATAGGAGGCATATAGTTCATCCACGAAGAAGCATACAAGTCATTTAAGGCATATTGTTTATACGTGAAAACTATACTAGACGCATAGGCCCTATACAAGGCATACAATTCTTCAGTGATGAACTATATGTAGGAAACCGTTCGCGTATAAAAATAAAACACTTTTAATAAAATAATTACAATACAAGGAATCAAACCTATCTAGGAAAGCAAGTAAATTACAATACGAATTACACCGGAAAAATCAAAATTACAATACAATTGAAATAAAATAATGCAAGAAAGGTGTTAGAAGAAGAATGGTGTCGTAGTCTTTGTGGCCGAGGATCGTGTTTTATACGGGACCCTTAAAACAAATGCCGGGTCTCTCCCCGTTTTGTTTCCCAGGGTACAACGGCCTAAGCAATATGTACTGCCAGGGAGGGCTCTAGCACCCGAATAGGACCTTAAAGAAAATGATGAAGATGATCAAGAATGTTGGAATTTTTTTTAAGGAGAAAACACAAGAGAGAATGTGTTAATTTTGTGTTTTTTGTGTGTCTACAACCAAGGAGCTCCCTTGGTAATTATACTAGTAGAAAGCTGAAACCATTCAACCATCATTAACCAAAACTTTAATTTTTTGACCAAATTAAAGGAACCATTAACCAAAACTTTAATTTTTTTGACCAAATTAAAGGACATTTTAATGGCTTTGACTAATTGACTAACAACCTTGAATAAAATAATTCAAAGTTTAAACATATATATATTTTTTTTCACAAAATTTTCCAACAATCCCCCAAATGTGAAAACAAAACTTATTCATTTCCACATATTTTCCAATATCCCCCACATGTGAAAACAAAACTCATTCATTTTCACATTGAGATCAATCCATATATGCAAGTTTCTTAGATTCAATTCAACGGTTGAGCATTGCAGGATAAGTAGGTGTTACCCTTTGAACCTTCCTTTGTGAAGCATACTTAGTCTCCTAGCGGTGTGTAAACACGATGTCTTTGAACATACCCCCATTTATGTAGACGACAATACACTTCACACAACACTCTCCCTGGTCTGGCCAACCCCTCACTGTCGTGTCCTATTATAGTCTTGGAACACTAGCCTGGTTCTGCGAGAGCTCTAGGATTTTTGCCCCAAAATCCATTCGAACCGACCCCAGTTCTCTCTCACATAGGTGATTCTCTCTCGAATCATTAAAAGCAATAGGTTTGTTGATTTCCACAAATCATTAACCTTTATTATGCTTATCCTTACAACATGTGTCACTGATTGGAATGGACTAGGACGCGCGCGCACGCAACGCCCTTTAGTTTGGTTTGGGGTACTCCCCCACAGTGACCACCCTTGGTTTCATGATTAAATTGTCCTATTGAACCTTGATCTTGGGATCTCTAGTCAACTAGGTTAGGTTTCCCACATGTCCCCTTTTCCCATGGGCTTTAGTCCCATTCCTTTTGACGACTTGTTAACTAACTCTTTGCTTAAGCCTTTTGTTAACGGGTCTGCAATGTTATCTTTTGACTTCACATAGTCAATTGTGATAACACCCGTTGTGAGTAGTTGTCATACCGTGTTATGTCTACGTCGAATATGCCTTGATTTGCCATTGTACATCACGCTATGGGCTCTACCAATCGTTGATTGACTGTCACAATGTATGCAAATAGCCGACAAAGGCTTTGGCCATATTGGAATATCTTCCATAAATTGACGTAGGCATTCCGCCTCTTCACCTCATTTATCCAAGGCGATAAACTCCGATTCCGTCGTGGATCTAGCTATAACCGTTTGCTTAGAAGACTTCCAAGCAATAGCTACAGCACCAAGTGTGAATACATATCCACTTGTTGATTTAGAATCTTTTATATCCGAACCAATTTGCATCACTGTATCCTTCGATCATAGTTGGATCTCGATTATAATGGAGTCCATAGTCTCTTGTGTATCTTAAGTACCTTAGAACCCGTGTTATACTTTTCCAATGTTCCACGCTCAGATTACTAATATATTTACTTAACCTACTCACGGCATAAGCTAGATCGGGTCAAGTACATGTCATAAGATACATTAGACTACTAATAATTCTTGAGTACTCTAACTGAGCAACACCCTCGCCTCTATTTTTAGATAGATGGTGGGTCTTATCAATTGGAGTTGACGCGACACACGTGTCATCCTTATTGAATTTCTCAAGAATTTTATCCACATAGTGAGATTGACTCAAGATAATACCATTTTGGGTTCTAGTAATTTGAACCCCAAGAATCACGTCTGCGAGACCCAAGTCTTTCATGTCAAACCTCGCTTTCAACATATCTTTTGTAGATTTAATCATAGTATCATTACTACCAATGATAAGAATATCATCTACATAAAGACATAAAATCACATAACCTCCTAGAGTGTCCTTCACATAGACACATTTGTCACACTCGTTTATTTTGAAACCATTGTCAAGTATGACATGATCAAACTTTAAGTGCCATTGTTTTGGAGCTTGCTTCAAACCATACAATGATTTGACTAGTTTACATACTTTGCCCTCTTTCCCTGGGGCGGAGAAACCCTCGGGTTGCTCCATGTAAATCTCTTCATCTAAATCGCCATTTAGAAATGCGGTTTTTACATCCATTTGGTGAATTTCCAAATTTCGTAAGGCCGCGATTGCAAGAACCAACCTTATTGAGGTTATTTGCGTGACCGGCGAGTAAGTATCAAAATAGTCTAGACCTTCTTTTTGTTTATACCCTTTGATCACTAACCTTGCCTTGTATTTATCAATACTTCCATAGGCTTTCATCTTCCTTTTGAATATCCAACGATATCCAAGGGGTTTACAACCCGGCAGAAGATCTACTAACTCCCAAGTATGATTTTGCAATATAGAATCTATCTCGTTCTTAATTGCTTCTTTTCATTGAGGTGATTCCGCCGAGGTAACCACCTCGTGGTAGGTATTGGGCTCACCCTCAACCATGTAGCTCACAAAATCAGGACCGAAGGATTTTTCAATCCTTGGTCTTTTTCTTCGTCTAAGCTCACCTTCCTCAATTTCGGGTCGTTCATGTCTCTCATCATGAACAGTATCATCAATCGCTCTTGATGTACTTGCTTCATCAACCGCTTTTGATGAACTCGCATGTGTTTTCCTTAAACAGGGAAACACATTTTCGAAAAAATTGTTGATCCTTCACTCAACAATAGTGCCTTCATGTACATTGGGATTCTTGGACTCATGTACAAGAAACCTATGCACATTACTATGGTGTGCATATCCAATGAATATACAATCCACGGTTTTAGGTCCTATCGTTAGTGCCTTTGGTGGCGGAACCGTCACCTTGGCAAGGCACCCCCACACTCGAATGTATTTGTATGAAGGCTTTTTATCCTTCCATAACTTATACGGAGTCACGTCCGTTTTCTTGCGGGGTATCTTATTCAAGATATAATTGGCCGAGAGAATAGCCTCTCCCCATAAGTCATAGCTCACGCCCGAGCTAATCAACATGGCATTCATCATCTCTTTTAATGTACGGTTCTTTCGTTCTGCAATGCCATTTGATTGTGGAGAATAAGGTGGGGTACACTTATGTATTATGCTACTTTTTGCGCATATTTCCGCAAATGGTGAAACATATTCACCACCCCTATCACTTCGCAAAGTTTTTATTCTCCGTTTTTGTTGATTTTCAACCTCATCTTTATACAAGATAAACTTGTCTATTGCTTCATCCTTACTCTTAAGTAAGTATACATAGCAATGCCGAGTACTATCATCAATGAACGTGATGAAATACTTATTTCCACCTCTTGTGGGAGTGGCTTTTAAGTCGCACACATCGGTGTGGATTAAATCAAGGGGTTCGGTTATTCGTTGAACCGATTTGAAAGGCTTTCTCGTTAGTTTGGATTCAACACATGTTTCGCATTTATATTTTGAATCGATTTTAAAACATGGAATGCTATTTAATTTAATTAAACATCGAATTGAATTAAAATTTACATGTCCTAGTCTACCATGCCAAACACAAAAATTAGAATTTGTCGACTCAATCATGTAAATAGAAGTTGCAATTTTATTTATAGAAATTTTGACAACAAATACATTCAATTTGAACATAGCATTGTCGGCATAACCCTTGCCGACAAACATTCCATTTTTCGATAAAATAAATTTATCCGATTCAATCACCAAGCGAAATCCGCGCTTGTTGAGCATCCATCCCGGGACAAGATTCTAGAGAATCTCGGGAACATAGAGAACTTTGGTCAATGTGAGCTCCTTGCCAGAAGTCCACTTCAAGACCACATCGCCTTCCCCCATGTAAAGCTTCTGGTCACCCGCAGCCTCTTTGAAATTCTTAAAGAGTTGTTTGTCGCCGCAAACATGGTGGGTTGCGCCGGTGTCAACATACCACCCTTTGGGAGCGTCTCCTACAACGTTGACTTCCTCGATGAAAGCTGCTTCCTCGGTAATTATCGCCACGAGAGGAGTGCCATCCTCGTCCACCAAATACGCGCGCTCGCGCTTCGGTTTCTTGCACTGGTTCGCCCGGTGCCCCATCTCGTTACAGTTGTAACATGGTCCTTGGAAAGGTGGAGGCTTCTTTTTCACAGCCCCTTTCTTCACACCAAGGTCCACTTTCGCTTTCCCTTTGTTACCTTTACCTTTGCCTTTGTTGCCCCCTTTGGAGGTTTGACCGTACTCGACTAAGTTAGCCTTGGCGGAAACATCCACTAGGATACCTTTTTGAGCTCTCTTATTGTCTTCTTCTATCCGAAGTCGAACAATAAAATCATCAATGGTCATCTCCTTTCACTTGTGTTTAAGATAATTCTTAAACGCAACCCAACTAGGAGGCAATTTTTCAATCAACGCTGCCACTTGAAATGTCTCACTAAGTGTCATTCCCTCAACAAAGATGTCGTGAAGTATAACTTGCAACTCTTGGACTTGACTAATTACAGTCTTAGAGTCAACCATTTTATAGTCCAAGAAACGGGCGACAACAAATTTCTTTGTTCCTGCATCCTCCGTTTTGTACTTTTTGTCTAAAGACTCCCATAATTCTTTGGCAGACTTTATTGAAGAGTACACGTTATACAACGCGTCAACTAAACCGTTTAACACATAGTTTCGACATAATAATTCCGAATGCTTCCACTCATCTACCGCACTCAAAGTTTGAGCGTCGGTCTCCCCCTCCGCGTTAGTAGCTAGGGGAGCGGATTCTGTCAAGAACCTCGCAAGGTTCAAGGTGGTCAAATAGAATAACATCTTTTGTTGCCACCGTTTAAACTGCAAACCCGAGAACTTCTCGGGTTTTTCAGCGTGATTAGCCATGGTAGTCGCTCATACCATAACTGTGACATTTGTCAATTTCGGGTTATTTTATACTTGTATTCTTAATGTAAACCCGATCCGTTTTGTATCCCGAACCTTTCGATATTATCAAAATGATGGATTTTATGTTACATATTTGTTTTATAGTTGTTGGATCTAAAAAAAACACCCTTTTCGGTTCTTAAAATGTCCCGAAAACGCTCAAAACGAACTTCAGGGACTAAAACTACCAAAATGGAGAATTAAAGGACCCATTTGTAGTTTGTGCTTTCTTGGGTCTATAACCAACCCATTTTCATGCAACACCCTTTATGAAAGACCCATTCAACTTACCCTATATATGCACACCCATCTTTTTCATTTGTGCTTGCTCATTTACTCATTTCTCTCTCAAATTCTTGAATTCTAAGGTTGTTTTTCATAAGCTAATATTTCATTTTAACTAACTTCTCAATACTTAAAGCTTGATGTTACAGCATATATATAATACACACTCCTTGTTTACCTTCGGTCTTTCATTTCTCCGGTCTCGGCCGGTTGAAATGTCGGGCTAGTAAGGCAAGGTTACATGGAGGACTTTGTAGTCCTTGTTTATATATTTAACAAATCTAACCATATAACTTGTTATACTTGCTTAAATTTTGTATATTTTAGTTTATTGTTCATATTTGTCAAGTTCCATGGTATTGGGTATGTGGTGACTAGCCTCGGTTTCATCCCGAGTTGAGAATCGAACCAAAAACTGAACTTTTGTTTAAAAGCTTTATTGTTAACTTTTTGAATGTAAAACTTGAGTATTATTATTTATAAGTTATTTTACAAGTTCCATGGTAATTGGGTATGTGGTAACCATCCTCAGTCTTATTTCGAGTCAAGGACCGAACCAAAAAAACCGAACTAAACCGAGTTCACTCGCTTAAGACACACAAGTGTGTTTTTAGCCACCAAAACTCATATTTTTCTTCAAGATTATATTTTAAATCAATTTTAGTTAATTTCTAAACATACTTGGCATGTCGGTAACCAACTTGATCTTATAACAAGTTCGGACCAATAAATTCGTATACTCGTTTAACGAACGTTAAGGTTCTTCACAATAGAACTACATACTTGGTTAAGTCTATTTTGATTTTTATGGAGTTATCTCATAACATTTATTATTTTGAGAAGTTAACTTTGAGCTTGGTCAATTATCAAGTCTCGAACCGACAAACCCGAACACTCGTTTAAATCTCGTTTTGGTATTCTTATAACCAAGGGTTTTGCAATATTGCATTTTAACCCACATTATTACTTAACATAGGTTGAGTAAAAAAAATGAATAGAATACCGAGACCCGGTTTCAAGTAAACTTATTTTACAATACTCATTTCTTTAATTTCTCAAATATTTACATTTTAAATCCTAAACTTTATTTATTTACTTTATTTGTCATGTATTTTATTTTAAACCCTTCCAAGACTACCTACTAACACAAGACCCGTTTAATATAGGTCTTGCTCGTTAAACCGATCTCTCCGATTATTCACGACACTATCTTTCAAGTTACTTGTTAATGTGAGTACTTTTTCATCCCCTGTTTTCCATCTTTCGTTTTGGGGGTGGCATTGCATACTTATTCAAATTCAAAATATTTATACTTGAGTCTTAAACCACAACACTTATTGTATATGTTTACTTAAATAAATGCTCGATTTGGTGTTATATGCTTTACCTGATTATGTGCAAATTCTTGAATGCTAAGGCGGGTAGCCTCTTGAATGCTAAGGTGGGTAGCCTCATCAAAGTATGATCATTCGTTAATTCCGAGTATATATTGTATCCCCATATAGAAAGGTGTCGTCAATGTATTCTTATTGACGATTTCATTATTTTCGTAAATATATTCTTATTGACGGTTCGTCAATGTATTCTTATTAACGGTTTTATTATCTAAATTGTTGCTATTAGTTATTGTTTTCATATACTAGTTGTGGATTTCATACTATATACTTTTGTCCAAAACTATGAAAATTGCTCACCAACCTTTGTGTTGACAAACTCTATTTTGTGCAATGTTACAGGTTTGATGTTAGCTTGATTGGATTACTTGAAGAAACTTATCATCTTGGCTTTAGAATATTAGAAAATGAAAGAACAAGTTATTTGTTTATCTATCTATTTGGCATTTTGTATGAACAATTGTTGTGTTATTTATGATGATATGGATTTAAATGAGTTGTTTAAATATTGTAACTTTATAGTGTCGTTGTGCAATGAGCAATCATGTCGCGCCTCGACGTTTCCGCCTTCACTGGTCGGGGTGTGACAATAACGGACAAAGGCGTACCGGTAACCTTGCTCGATGACGGTGATGTCATTTTTTCTGAAAAATAAACTATGCTATGTTAGTTTTTCGGATATATTAATAGTGTTCGCTCCCACTAAATTAAAGTTACGCAAAACTTTTTAATCCAAACTCTCGAATTAACCCACCGAAGGTGTTCTAAATCCAACTTTGAAGAGACCAAACAATGGATCCGAATTGTAACCGGTTTCCATTTCTACAAAGTCGCTCCTTTGAAAAGAAACGGAAAAAAAAATGTTTTTTAAAAACACAACCGCGTGAAACAAAACTAGTTTGAGTCACGTGAGAATGTTTTGAATACACGAACGATGATTTTTAAAAAATTTGTTTTAAGATTGTAGGAAACCGTTCGCGTATACAAATAAAGCACTTTTAATAAAATGATTACAATACAAGGAATCAAACCTATCTAGGAAAGCAAGTAAATTACAATACGAATTACACCGGAAAAATCAAAATTACAATACAATTGAAATAAAATAATGCAAGAAAGGTGTAGAAGAAGAATGGTGTCGTAGTCTTTGTGGCCGAGGATCGTGTTTTACACGGGGCCCTTAAAACAAATTCCGGGTCTCTCCCCGTTTTGTTTCCCATGGTACAACGGCCTAAGCAATATGTACTGCCGGGGAGGGCTCTAGCACCCGAATAGTACCTTAAAGAAAATGATGAAGATGATCAATAATGTTGGAATTTTTTTAAGAAGAAAGTTGGAGAAAACACAAGAGAGAATGTGTTAATTTTGTGTTTTTTGTGTGTCTACAACCAAGGAGCTCCCTTGGTATTTATACTAGTAGAAAGCTGAAACCATTCAACCATCATTAACCAAAACTTTAATTTTTTGACCAAATTAAAGGAACCATTAACCAAAACTTTAATTTTTTTGACCAAATTAAAGGACATTTTAATGGCTTTGACTAATTGACTAACAACCTTGAATAAAATAATTCAAAGTTTAAACATATATATTTTTTTATTCACAAAATTTTCCAACACTATATGCATCTTGTACTATACAAGGCGTTAGGGTCTATACGAGTTAAACATGTCAAACTGCAAGTTTGACACGTTTCGTATCATTGTCACGCATGCAACATATGTTCTACCTGTATAAGAGCATTCTCAGCTCGTTTCTTAAAAATATGCGAGGAAAATTTGCAAATTATATGATATGATTATGAATGGTTGTGAGTACAGGAAAGAGAAAATGTTATATGAGAAAATTAAATTTGGGGTTTTACTGTTTATACCGTATAATTTTTTAATATTTTCTAAAAGTAGTTGGGAGTGAAAAAAAGAGGAAATAGAAAAAATAATGATAAAAGTATAAAAGGTATCATCTATGTAAACATGAGAGAAAACAAACATTGAACTTTTTATATGATATATATAGATATATGTAAGGAATAAGTTGGGAATATTTTTAAGCCATAAGAGTCGTTAAGGCCTTAGAGCATTCCCAACCTATCCCCTAAAATTATGTGAGGAGAGTTTGAAAATTGTAGGGTGGAGTTGTTAGTGGTTGTGAGTGTAAATTATAGAGTGGAGAGGAAAAATGTAGTGATTTTTTTGTAAATTTGGGGAAAAGGTAATGATTTTTTTAGTAAATTACAGGGTGGAGAGAGAAAACTGTAATAATAAAGGTATAAAAAAGTATTATTTAATTCAAAAAAGAGAAATATAGTGTTTTTTAGTGTAATTATAGAGATGGGGATATCTGGTGGGTTAGGAGTGCTCTTACCAGCAAACACAAGGTGGTGTCCAAATATGACATCCCATATCCCTTAAAATAAACGTGTGAAACTCACAAGAAGTTAAAAACTTAAACTAGATATTAAAATAGATAGCCAGTCATGCTATCATCTTCTTTGCCAACCACAAATTTAAGATCATTTTGGCAGCTAAACACTATCCTTCAAACTCAACACTCTTCCATCATGAGCACGAATTCGAGGTAGTTACACATGACTTGATCACCACTATTTATATTTATATTTATATTTACAAAGCATGATGAATCATCGTTTCTTTTTTGTTTGTAATTCAATCCTATGCATTCTTCTTGTGGTTCAATTTTTTGTAGTTCAGAAGCAAATGTAATCACCATTGATGTTTTAAAACCTTACGATCTTCTCTACAATGGCCAATATCGGTACCTTGACGTCAGGTGCATCTGTTATTATCTTACTTTGGTATTAAGTTACTGGTTTAATGAACTCATGCATGAGTTTTTTTTGGTTATTTTAGTAACTTTTTTTCATTTATTATTAAAAGGACTGAGGAAGAATTCAAGAATGGTCATGTTAGTGTTGGTGATGTTCTGAATGTTCCAAGCATGATTGATACCCCTGAAGGTAAATTTAGTAATTTACCCACTTTTTTACAATATTATAAATTTGTTGATTCTAGTCAAACACATGTTATTTTCGGCAATTTACCCACTCCATGTTATTTATATTGGTATGTATTTATAATTTTAATAAAATATGAACACTTAAATAAATAAATATGGAGCTTAGGTAGTAAATTAATCGGTAAATGAGATTTTTAGGTAAAAAAACATTTAAAGCGTTTGCACCATTAACCAGACCGTACATCTTAGCATGACATTAACCCAGACTGGTTGTGAAAACATTGGTTTTTGTTGATTAGTTAATTGTGTGATTTCAGGTAGGGTGAAAAATCCCGACTTCTTGGAAGAAGTCCTGCAAGTGTCTACCAAGGATGATTACCCTATTGTGGTAAATCTAATAAACAATAAATTACCTTGTCATTTTAATTTGAATCCAACCCGTATACACTTTTAGTTAAATGGGTTTGGCTCTGATAACTCTGACGGATTCACAAATTCTATTTAGCAAAATTTGTTTGTGAAGGGTTGCCAAGGCGGGGGGCGTTCTCTTAATGCAACGATTGATCTTGTTGATGCTGTAAGTTATCATTTAAACTTAATGAACACACCAAATATTTAATTAATGGAGCATTTAAATTATAGTTATGAAATTGAAAGTGAATATATATATATATATATATATATATATATATATATTGTAGGGATTCAAAAATGTGTACAACATGGGAGGGGGATATCTTGCATGGGTCCAGAATGGGCTGCCTGTGGCTGTGGTGACTGATGACCCCCAAACTGGGCCTCTAAGCCAATAAATGGAATTTAATGTACCATATATTAAAATAGATATTCGATATGTCTTAGTGGGATTGTGTTGATATAACTATATATGTCCAATAAGCCTCACTTGATATTGGGTGTTGCGAGAATAAAAGCTGTGATTGTGTTTATGTATAAAAATTGTGACTTAATTTTGTTTTTAATGCATCTAACTTTATTGTAAACATTGGGTCTACGCATACGACCAAAATAACTTTCCAGCCATTTAAAAGGGAAAATCCCCAAAATTATCTATCTATAAAATAAGATTCAAACTTTTTCTCCTAAACTTAATATTTTCAAAAATGGCCCTCTCTCTAACTCATCTTTGACCATGTATTAGGAAATCCAACGCGTCTTTGGCGACATCTTAGCATAAGACGTCGTCAAAGACGCGTTGGATTTCCTAACACATGGTTAAAGACGCTAACACGTCATCAAATGCACGTTAGATTTTCTAACACATGGTTAAAGATGAGTTAAGCTTCCAAACACGTAATCAAAAATATGTTAGCATCAAACGCGTAGTCGAAGATGTGTTAGCTTTTTTGTTTGTTTGTTTTTAATATTATTTTTTATAACTAGTTTAACTTATATTTGTTTTTCTTTTATAACTTTTAATATTTAAAAGTTTTATATTATTTCGAATATACTGACGAGACATGCTTACTTTTACCTATTGACCGACATAAACTAACTCAAACTTGAGCCGTGCCAAATCAATATCGAAATCAATAAAATTTGACCCCGCTCGATTTTAAATAAAATTTATGTCAGTCCGTAGATAAAAGTAAACATTTCTCGTCGGTATATTCGAAATAATATAAAATTTTATATATTAAAAGTTATAAAAGAAAAACAAAATAAGTAAAACTAGTTATAAAAATATAATTTAAAAAAACAAATAAAAAAACTAACATATCTTTGACTATGCGTTTGATGCTAACATATCTTTGACTCATGTTTGGAGCCTAACTCATCTTTAACTATGTGTTAGGAAATCTAACGCGTCTTTGACGGCGTGTTAGCGTCTTTAACCATGTGTTAGGAAATCCAACGCATCTTTGATGACGTGTTATGCTAACATGTCGTCAAAGACGCGTTATATTTCCTAATACATGATCAAAGATAAGTTTGAGAGGACCATTTTTAAAAATATTAAGTTTAGAGGATAAAGTTGGAATCTCATTTTATAGATGGACTTTTTTTAGGATTTTCCCCATTTAAAATGGTTTTTCTCTCTTCTCCTCTAATATTCTATTCATATTTAATTTCATTCACAAAAACAATTCTACAGTTAATTAAATTTGTGATTCATATTTAGTTCTTAAAATTCTTACATCTTAAGAGATTCACATATTATCCCTCTTAGGGTTAGGATGAAATAAAAACCCCTCTCTTGAGTTGAAAAAATTATAGAAACTCATTCTCAACCGTAAGTTTTTTATTCAAGTTTGAATCTTGTGATTCATAATTAAAGTTTAAAGTTAATAAAAAATATAAAAGAAAAGTTATATTTTCTCTCTACTGGAAAATATGAGATTAAAAAAAATAAGAAACAATTTTTTTTTTTAATTTTTCAATGTTTTGTATTAAGTGTTACAACATATATTACATACGTAAAAGAAAAAAAAATAATGTTATATAGAGTTTTCTCAACACAAATAGTTTCAATTCAACTCAACTATATATATATAAGTTGATTTTAATTAAGAACACAACCCAATTTTAAAAACTTAAAAACTCAATACTTGGTCTATATTAATTCACGTCATCTTATTTTTAATATAATCAACGACATTTTGGTCCATCTTATATTAATTGACAAAACATCAAAACTAGTCCTTTATGTTTGCACGTTTTTTCATTAGACGTCCTTTGGCGAAAGAAATGGCAGAAAACATCCTTTATGCTTAAAAACTCTATCACATTACGTCCTTTCGCACTAACTCAGTTAAATTTTTTTGTTAAGTCTGGTCATGTGCATCGCACATGAGGGTAGTTTCGTAAATTTTTATATATTTAATAATTATTAAAAATAAAACATATAGATATTTTTTTACACAATTAACTCTTTCTCTCTCTTTCTCTTCTCTCTCTCTCTCTCTCTCTCTCTCTCTCTCTCTCTCTCTTCCTTTTTCAATCTATCTTTCTACCACCACCTACTGTAGACCACCGCCGCCACCACCGTCCAACCAACGAACTCCTCATTTTTTACGGGTAACAAAGCACTGCCATCCCCTCTCCTGAAACACTCCCCCCCTCTCTCTCTCTTATGGATTTCGCCCAAAAAACCCGCTGTAACAATCACCTGATTTGAACCCCGATTACCACCTGAAAACACAAATTTGGGGCTTCCGTTTGAAAACACAAACAAGATATGCAGAACAAATTTGGGGCTTCCGTCAACCTCCGTCGCACCACTCCTACCATCGACCTAATTACCACAACATCACCTCCACTACCGCCTGACCTAACCACCACTACCCAACATAAACACCACTGTCGTTGCCTTTAAACCCCAACCTGACCACCATCATCGTCTTTCAAATCTGTATCTCCACCACCACCACCCCTTGTCATCTCTCTCCACCACCACGATCTCCATAAACCACCACCCACCACCTACAAATGAGCACCAACCATCACCACCATCTCCGATAACAGATCCGTGATTTAGTTACCCAGATTTTGAGAACAACCATCAAATAGAAAGAGAGAGAAGGCTAAATCTGTTTTGGACCCCACCGCCTTCGCCTGAACCCTGGCTCATCACCGCCTACTTCCTATCTTTAAGCTAAAAACAGTCGCAGGCGTTGGGAGGGGGTGGTTCTGGCAGGCGGCGGTAAGGTGATGGTGGCACCAGAATTTAGAGAGGTATGTGATGCTAGACTGTCGCTATCTAGTAAAAAATAATATAAATTAGTGTGCTAATCACCTTAAACTAGTCAGGGTAAATAGGGTGTCGAACCACGAGGAGTATGTGTTAGTGTGAAGTGTAAATGATTCCTAATATTATGAAGTGAATTCTATTAAAGTGCTGATCACACTAGCAAACAATTTAGTTGTATAAGAAATGAACAAGTACTCAAGATTCAGTCAATCAAATAAAGCAAATCACACCCGGGAATCCAAGTAAGCAATCAAACAGCAATCTCATGCAACTTAACAGATTAACTATCTTGTGTCAACTACAGACTGACTAACCGGTTAAACCTTAGGCATCCACGCTCGCTAACACACGGCACTGGTTATCAAACGGTCCCTGCCAGTGTGACTCAACTAAGGGCAAACGTATGCTTTATTGCAATTAACAGGTCAAGCAATCCTATGAGCAATTATTATAGCAATCGACAAACTAATCGTTCTGATCGAAATAAAACTAAACCGACTGATTGTACGAACATACTAAACATCAATACTCATAGATTAACATAAAAACAATTACAATTAGTTGTTCTAGTACATGAGAAATAAACTAAAAGATTACAAACTATACATCCCGGGTATGACTCGAAGGGTCTAGCCGCGTCTCGGCATCTCTCGGTATTCGATTCGGATGATTTGGATCATATCTATGGCCTTGAGATGAGTAGGAATAAAGGTTTTCTCCTCTTGCTACTCTAGAAACTGCTTGAAACTGAATGGGGGCGTCTAAGGTCGTCAAAACAAGATATAACATCAAACCTTAACTTTCCCGTCGGTGGGAACCATCGCGTAGCGCGATGGTCCAAGAAAACTTCATATTTAGATTCCTCTCGTCGAGAAACCCAAAATTCATATATTATGGGTTCCGTAACTCATTTTCTAGCCCAGGATATGCTTGTTTTACTTCCTGGTTGATTTTTGTGAACCCATCTTGTTCAGTTTTAGCATCGGCTTTAGGTTTCTCATCCAAACTCTTCCCGAATCCTTCTAACACTTCCTAAGACTTCATGTTTCGGTCTTCCCGAGATATCATTCCATTCTCATACAAGTCTCCAACTTAGCATCTTTAACGATCAATGACCTGAAATACAAAAGCACGTATGAAGTAACAAAGTTCTAACAATACACTAAACAAAACTACATAATTAACACACTAATATATATACAAATAAACCGAACATCAGTATGGAGCCTTGAAGAGAGTGAGAGAATGAATTATGTGAGAAAGAAAGAGAGTTGGCTGTCAATGGGTTTTTATATTTTTTAATAAATAATGTAAAAAGACTGGTTTACCCTCATGTGCGATGCACATGACCAGATTTAACGAAAAAATTTAACTGAGTTAGTGCGAAAGGACGTAATGTGATGAGTTTTTAAATATAAATGATGTTTTCTGCCATCTCTTTCGCTAAAGGATGTTCAATATAAAAACGTGCAAACCTAAATGACTAATTTTGATGTTTTGTATATATTAATTCCTCTTTCTCTCTCTCCAATCATCTCACACCTTCATTTTATTCAATTCTCTCTCTCTCCATTTAATCCATATTTATCTAAACGTTTTTTTTTCAAATAAAAAAAGAGAAAAAAAAAAAACCCCACATCAAGATGAGAAGGCGTACTCGATGAAGATATTGATGATGGTTTGATATTTTCTTATATGTCGAAGACCAGCCTGGTGATAGATGTAAGTTTCTCACTAGTTTGTAAAAATAAAAAAGTTTATTTTCATAGAGAAGCTCTAGCATAACTGCATAAGTTATAATTTAGTTTTCTAAAATATGCGTGACTTAGGATTTTCTAAAACATGTCGGCTTAGAGATGAATATATCATTTTGTTTTTTAAGTTTTTTTTAACTATTTACTTCATTTTTAAAATTTTTTGAACATAATGCGACTAATCTGATATCTCGCTATATTTAATAATCCAAAGTTCCATAACTATCCATTTTTTTTTTGTATTTTATTTCTTTGAACGACACTTTTTCTTTGTTCATTTAATTTCCTTTAAATTATTTTTTTTTAATTTTATTTTTTCTCCCGTAAGAAGTTTTGATAGCATATTACAATTTATAAAATTCATATATGCTTACCGCAAAAGGGGAAGTTAGCATTAATGCTGTTGTAATTCTTGAAAGTTACTCCATCTTTAAATATAATATGACATTACAAGTTAAAGTTTGTGAAACTTAAGTAGTTTGTTTATTTTATGTAAATGCGAGTAATTCATGTAAATTAATTATGAAACTTGAGCAATTTGTGTATCTTATATAAATGTGTTCTGTAATTTATGTACATAGTGTTGTATAGGTAATTGGTAATTTATATAATTGTTTATTTTCATGGTTGGGTAATTAATATAATTTGGGTGATTTATGTAGTTGATAATATGCCATTTAGGTAATTTATGTCATTTATGAATTGTGTATAATTTGGTGTAATTTGTGTATTTTGTAATTTGGCTAACTTATGTAATTTATGTATTTTGGGTAAGTTTGTGTATGAAATTCCCTACATGTGTGTAGAAATTAAAAAAAATACATATTTTATAAAAATAATCCATTTATTTGTATCATTTAAAAATAATAATTTAGTTTTTATACAAAAAAACATGATTTTGAAATAAATGATTCGTGTTTTATTGGAATTTGAAAAGGATGAAATTAGTATTTTACCTAAATGGTCTTTTATCATTAAACATTATTCTTTATCTCTCATCTCCCAACTTAAAATTCTTGTTTAATCACAACCATACAAAGTCAAGCAATTAATTAAATGTGTAGTTATAAATTCATTCTTAAGTTTTAAAAACTCAACTACTTCTCAAAGCATTCCTTCCTTGCATATATATAATTAAATATATATACTTACCAATATTCGTGCTGATGAACTCTGTTTTTATACATGCTACAGATTCAAGTATTTGATGTTATTAAGATCGAAAATAGTTAGTTTGGCCTTAGAATATTTATTCAAAAAAATAAATGTATGATGTATTTGATTCGGTTATTGTAATTGTATACTTGTTTTAATGTTATTGAATTAAATAATTATTATCGTTTTAATTAATGTCTTCTGAGTTACTGTCCGATCAATACGTTGCACCCGGTATGTTCTGCCGCCGCGGTAACTGATCGATCAAATTGCTCAATAAGGATCATTTCATTTTTTAACACAAACGTCATGACGCACGGCAAGATTTAGAGGTCGTGTTCTGTCGAAAGGCATTGTGCTTCCGTTGGATCCAGCCGATTAGGATGACAATATTGGGTATCATGTGAAAATTATGGTTAAATTTAAAAAAAAGAGGGTAGGCTAAAAATCAAAATGACTATTTTAGAGATTTTCTTTTTTCTTTTTTCTTTTTTAAAAAACTGGTAACAAAAAGTCAACGTTACAACTCAAGCATATTTAAAAATTCAAATCCTATTAAATTTATGAAATCAAAATTGGCTTTAACTTAATCGGAAGTGTAAGTGAAATAAAGATTTGGGAGGGTGTCCATAGGGTCTCAAGTTCAAATCCTAACCGAGTTTTACTGCAGTGGCTTTCAAGTGACTAGTTTCCTCCGAAACATGAGATGGTGTTACCCAACATTGTATGCGATTACCTTGCGCTATTTGATTACCTCAGGTGGTCGGACTTTATTTATTGGTCGTTCAACAAAAAAAAACAATTAATGTAAGTAACTTCAAAATAAGGATGAGATATTCATACATCAAGATGCTATATATATCTGAACACCGTCTGACATCTATAAGATGCATATAGGCCCATACAGGTCCTACAAACGTCAGATAATGTTGACGAAAACCTAAATGAATTGTATAGCATATGCGAGTGAATGTGAAAATTTTGAACCAAAATGGCATATATACGAGACATATAGTTCATCCACAAAGAACTATACGAGTCATATAAGACACGTCTATAGTTTACCCACGACGAACTATATGAGACGTATTGTAAGTCCCCCGGGGCGTCGCCGATCGATACGAGATCCGCACGAGGTCTAGGAGTGCGGAATCCTCCTAGACTCGTTTAATGGTGTAGAAGACGAAGAACACAATACACACAAACACATACACGAACAAACACACGAATGGGATAAACACATCTGCAGATCATTTATATAATAACCGAAACACATTACATACCAAACACGAAAACAAATGACGGCCGACCCGAGGTGAGCTCTACCTCGGGCCGTCCCACACGACTCTCCCTCTCGGTTTCTCTCTAGCTACTTGAACTGGACACACAATACTCTAATTTTCTGGATACTCAAACCTAAACAAGACACATATATATATATCGAAACAACTTCGCGGGCTTGGGCTTGGGCCAGTAGGCGAAGTTGTTCTAACTTCGCCTATGGCGAAGTTGTTCTAACTTCGTACTTCGTTTCCGTTGATCAGAATTGCATAGCGACGGTCACAAAATGCACCAACACGTATAGGGGCCCATACAAGCCATATAGTTCTTCAATGATGAACTATATGCCTCTTGTACTATACGAGACGTCAGGGTCTATACGAGTCGAGTAATGTCAAACTGCATGCTGACACTTTCATATTATTGTCGTGCTACTCGTGCATGCAATATCTATTCAACTCGCATAAGTACAAGTCCTGTAGGCCCTGACAAACACGGGGATGATGTCTGAACGTAAATTCCTTATCCCTTCAAATAAACGTGTGAAATTCACAAGAAGTTAAAATAGATATTTTCTTCAATTCGTCAACCACCAATTTATATTATGGTCATTTTGGCACCTAAACTCTTATCCTTCAAACTCAACACTCTTTCTCCATCATGATGAATCATTCTTTCTTTTTCGTTTTAAATTTAATCCTATGCATTCTTCTTGTGGTTCAATTTTGTAGCTCAGAAGCAAATGTAATCACCATTGATGTTTTAAAAGCTTACGATCTTCTCCGTGACGGCCAATATCGGTACCTTGACGTCAGGTACTGCATCTGTTATTATCTTACTTTTGTATTAAGTTACTGGTTTAATGAACTCATGCATGAGTTTTTTGGTTATTTTAGTAATTTTTTTTTTCCTTTACTATTAATAGGACTGAGGAAGAATTCAAGAATGGTCATGTTGATGTTGTGATGTTCTCAATGTTCCAAGCATGTTTAATACCTCTGAAGGTAAATTTACCCACCTTTTTTCAATGTTATAAATTTGTTGATTCCTCTCAAATACATGTTATTTTTGGCAATTTACCCACTCCATGTTTTTATTTGGTATATATTTACAATTTTAATAAAATATAATCACTTAAACAAATAAAATATGGATCTTAGAGTAGTAAATTACCATAAATGAGATTTTTAGGGAAAAAAATGTTTAAAATGTGTGCCCCATTAATAGCACCGTGGGACACCTCACCACATTGTTAAGCCGGTCTGGTCATGAAAATAAATATCGTTTTTAGTTGACTAGTTAATTGTATGGTTTCAGGTAGGGTGAAAAATCCCAACTTCTTGGAAGAAGTTCTGCAAGTATCCACCAAGCATGATTACCTTATTGTGGTAAACCTAATAAATAATAAATTACTTTATAATTTTAATTTTAATCCAAACCGTATACACATTTAGTTAAATGGGTTTGGCTCAGATAACCCTGAAGGATTCACAAATTCTAATTAGCAAAAATTTGTTTGTGAAGGGTTGCCAAGTCGGGGTCCGTTCTCTGAATGCGACTATTGATCTTGTTGATGCTGTAAGCTATCATTTAAACTTAATGAACGCACCAAATATATTTAATTAATGAAGCATTTACATGCAATAGTTATGAAATTAAAAGTTAATATATATATATATATATATATATCTTTTTTTTTGTAGGGATTCAAAAATGTGTACAACATGGGAGGGGGATATGTTGCATGGGTCCAGAATGGACTGCCTGTGACTGTGGTGACTGATGACACCCAAACTGGGCCTCTAAGCCAATAAATGGAATGTAACGTACCATATAATCATATATTATTAAAATAAATATTTGATGTCTTTTAAGTGGGATTGCTTTTATATAACTGTGTCCAATAAGCTTCACTTGATATTGGGTGTAGTAAGAATAAACGAAGCGGTGATTGTACTTATATAAAAAAAATTAGATAGTTAATTTCTATTTATAGTTGTAAACATATATCTACCAACCTGGATTAAATATTCTTAAAATGTGTTTATTTTGGTCGGCTGGTTGAACCAGTTCAATCATCAGTTTGGCCGGATATTAAAAATTCATGTATTCATTTTCATTAGGTATACTAGGGCTCCAAGTTTTGTGATTTGAGTGAACGAT
The DNA here is from genome assembly GCF_021521415.1 of Bidens hawaiensis. Classification (NCBI taxonomy): domain Eukaryota; kingdom Viridiplantae; phylum Streptophyta; class Magnoliopsida; order Asterales; family Asteraceae; genus Bidens; species Bidens hawaiensis. The sequence goes on along the minus strand of NW_027495070.1, from coordinate 43,712 downwards.
TTCATTAACCACAAAATGTGATTACAAAAATATAAACGAACATAAATGAATTAACTAACTAGCTCGATAAACACAATAAGGGTAAAAAGGTAATTCATATACACTTTGTCTCACTAAAGTCAACATCTTTTGGAGTTGATGATACTGAAACACCCAACTTGCAGTAGGTCCTGTGTTGTGAAGTAGCCAAACTTTTATCAGCAATTTGCTCTTGAGGAGTATGCGATGTAGAGATCAAACTTTGTTGTAGCTTTTCTCAAACAAGTTGACAATCAATTTCTTTGTGTTTAGTGCGTTCATGAAAAACAGGATTCTTAACATTGTAAATTGTAGCTTGATTGTCAGATTTAAGTGGAATAGAGTAACCATGCCAATTCAACAATAACCTTCCTCATGGATTTGTATTCACCCTATGTAGAAGTCAAAGCAACACTTGGTTGCTTTTACACTTCCAAGATAGAGAACAACCAAGAGGCTCGCACAACCTAAACCAGTACACAATAAGTTTGTTTAATTGTTTAAACTCAATTAAAAAAAGAACCCTTTTTTGATACCCAAAAATTTTGCTCGATCAAAATTTTAATGATTCTCAGGGACGATCCTAAAGATAATTATCTACATATACTATTAAAGCAATAGGTTTTTTTGAACACATAGTCTCTTCTTATTGGTCTATTCCTATTATTTTCATACATGCTAAGCCTTCTTAGAAGTTATTGGTATTAAAATAATTCAAAACCAAATTATTATATTTTCTCAATAAACTGTTTCGTTTCCTTTATAACCAACTAGGTTAGGTACCTGTGTATTAAACGGGTTGCGTAATATATTTTTTAATAATAATTTATAAAAGTAATGGTGTTTTTTTATGTTTTCGGAAACAGTAACCGGTATCGAATTAAAAAAAATAAATAGATAAAATAAATAAGTACACTTGCTGCTAAAAACTATCACACCTTTCAAAAGAAAGTTTGCAAGGCACTGCTTGACCATATCAATTGGAAAATTTGTGAAGGAGGTGTAATACAGGACACCATTGTGTAAGAGTTCACATATGAATTTTAGTCCCAATAATTAAGAAGTTAATCAATTATATGTCTACCCAATTTTGTCTGGTCAAATTCTTACAGAACCTAATGTTAGTTAAACTAAGTAACATGCAGCTAGATTTGATTTAATTGGATCTATATGATCGAATGATAACTACAACAAACACAAATAAAAAAATACAAGTACACAAGGGATTATATATATAGGTTATCATAGAGTGTAATTTAAACCTGACCGTTGGATAAAAATCCAAGATTGATTCTCAGCCCTCCGATAAGCCTATAATAAAATTTAAATATAACCGTTCGATAAGAACCAAGATTGATTCTCAGCCCTCCCATAACTTAATTAAGTTAATATGAACCAATTATGTTATGATATATTCCCTATAAGTAGGATCTAATAAGGACATATTAAACAACAATTTGAGGGTTGCTCATAGCTATATTCTCCAGTTTTATGTCTTAGTGAATATACAAGTCATCACATGCATCTTAATGGTTTGAATCAAGTAATCTTAATGTGACAATCCTCGATTTCAGGTTAAATTGTATTTATTTTGTATTTGTTTTTATGTTGTAAACCGACCCGATTTATATCCCGAACATTTCAAATATATAAAATATTGGATTTTATGTTACTAAAACATTCCCGCTTGTCTAATTTGAAAAACCCCTTTTACGGATTCGAAAACGGACTTAAAACGCTCAAGATACATAAAAAACGAACTTCTGGACGCGAACCGACGTGCTGACCAACAGCAGACCAGCAGCCCATTTTTTTATTTTTTATTTTTTTGTTGTTTTGTGACTTGTCTTGACCCCTCTTGCATGCAAACCTAGATATCACACCCCATGCTTGACCCTTTCAACCCACTCTATATATACACCCCTATCCCCTTCATTAATCATTGTTCATTCATCTCTTTCTCTTTCTCTTCCAATTAAGATTGTTATACAACATATATATAATAGCACCCTTTGTACCTTCGGTGGGCATTTTTCCGGTCTCGATCGGTTAAGTGTCCGGCCCATAAGACAAAGCTACATGGAAGACTCGTAGTAGTCCTTGATTATATATATTTTCCGCATCTAACTATCAAACTAGTTATACTTGTTTAACTTCTGCTCATCTTAGTTTTATTTTACATTTTGAGTTCCATGATTATGGGTTTGTAGAGACTAGCCTCGGTTATTCCGTAAATAGCTCCAAACCGGAAGTCGAACTCTTGTTTACTAGTTTGTTTAAATAGTTGTATAAACATGTTTTATGTAAGATTTGAGTATCTAAAATCATTTTAATTAGTTCCATGGTTATGGGTTTGTAGAATCTAATCTCGGTCTTATCCTGAAACAAGATCCGAACCGAAAACCGAACTTTCGTTTAAAGACTTTGTTGTTGACTTTTTGTATGTAAAACTTTGGTATTATTATTTATAAATTATTTTACAAGTTCTATGATGTTTGGACATGTGGTAACCATTCTTGGCCTTATTCCAAGATAAAAAAAACCGAACCAAACCGAACTAAACCAAGTTTACTCGCTTAAGACACACAAGTGTGTTTTTAACCATTAAAGCTTATATATTTCTTTAAAAATACTTTATAAACTGATTTTAATTATTTTCACAAAGTACTCGGAATGTTGAATCCAACTTGATCTTATAACAAAGTTTGGACCGACTAAACCGAACACTCGATTAACGGACGTTGTTAGTTCTAAAACAATAGAACTACATACTTGGTTAAGTCTCTTTAAGATTTTTTGAGTTATCTCATACATTTATTATTTTGGGAAAGTTGACTTTGAGTTTGGTCAAGTCACCAACACCCGAACACTCGTTAAAACCCGTTTTAGTATCTATATTATAAAGGGACTTGTTTTCTTGCATTTTTACCCACCTTATTACTTAACATAGGTTGAGTAAAATTAAGGGCTAGATACTTTAATCCGGTTTCGAGCAAACTTACATTTTTAAAGGACTATTTATAATTTCTTAAATATTTACATTTTAAACCTTAAACTTTAAATTGTATTTCTTATCATTTATTTCATTTAAAGACTTCCAAGACAACTTTTCTAATACAAGACTTCTTCTCCTTTAGGCTTCGTTCGTTAAACTCATCGTTCCGGTTAATCTCCAAATCATCAAATCTTTCAAGTTTATTACTTGAATGTGAGTACTTTCATCCCCCGTTTTCACTCTTTTATATTTTGGGGGTGACATTGCAAACTTATTCAAATCCAAATGATTTATACTTGAGTCTTAAACCACAAACTTTATTGTATACTTCACTTAAATAAATGCTCGATTTGGTGATTATATGCTTATATATTTAAGTGCTAATGTGTTTACCGCTTTTGAATGGTTGATTCATAAATCCGAGTATATCTGGCATCCCCTTATAGAAAGGTGTCGTTAATGTATTCTTATTAACGATTTCATACAAAATCCGAGTATATTTGGCATCCCCTTATAGAAAGGTGTCGTTAATGTATTCTTATTAACGATTTCATTTATCTAAATTGTTGCTATTATTTATTGTTTTGTATACAAGTTGTGGAATTTCATATTATATATCTATTATTCAAAAACTATGAAATTGCTCACCAACCTTTGTGTTGACAAAATCTATTTATGCAATGTTACAGGTTTGACTTTAGGTTGACTCGAGGACTTGAAGAAAAAAAAAACGTTATCGAGACTATTAGGATATTAGCAAAACGAACAATATATTATTTACTATGATTTGAATTCGGTTATTGTATGAACAAGTTATGTGACTCTTTGTGTTTTTATGAATTTAAATGAGTTGATTAAATATTGTCACTTAATAGTGTCGTGTGCGATGAACAATCGATTGCGCCCCGACGTTTCCGTCATGGTCGGGGTGTGACACTTAACATCTGTTCTAATATTTCGTGCTGTCAATATGTTCATTGTAAAGAAATAAACATGCATTCTTCTATTGCTGTGCATTTTAAATGTTCTTTTTGAAAATTGGAAGGTGCTTATGTAACATCTCGAGAATACCCTATTCAATTTTGGGCCAAAAGTGACAATTCTAAAACTTAGAGGGTTGAAAATGAAAATTTTGGTTTTCTAGACCCATCGCGCTACGCGATGGGCATATAAACCAGATCATCGCGCTACGCGATGCAGATTCCCAGAAATTAGAAAAAAGGGGCGCCGCGCTACGCGACGACCCAGAATCAGATGGGCATCGCGCTACGCGATACCCCGTTAAGTAATCAGGACCACGTGGCCAACCACGTGTCAACACGTGGCATCACCTCATCAATTGCGGCGTCGCGCTACGCGACGGCCTAAGGAAAAATGGTATCGCGCTACACGACGATACCTAAAACTCAACTATAAAAGAGGGGCTACGGGTTTGAAGCTCATTCATCCCTCATTCACCATCACTTTCACATAGTTAGCATTGGAGAACGTGCCCGAGTGCTATATAGTTCTGAGGCCCTGTTTTCTTGAAGTTCGTACAAGTATTGAAGTTATAACGAGCTGTAGAGCAGATTAGCGAGTTAGGAGTGAAGTTCTGCCAATTAAGCAATCATTCTGCCTTAGCATAAGTATCTCGAGCGTTCACTAAGGTAGAATCTCAGTTTAAGTTATTGTCAATCCTATTATATTAAGCTTAGACTCAGTCAAGGCTATGGCCTTTAACCTTGAAAGTATTTTCAAAAGCATTCACAAACAGATTTCAATCAAGCATTATTTTTATAAATATAAATATAATGTTATACAAAACTATATTTTGACGGGCATGTAGTAACTGGAAGGGGGATATCATTAGTAGACTCTTCTTGCCTAAGGTAAGTAATTCGTATACATCCTAATCAACCGCGGGACCCATTTACTTACCTGGAGAAGTTTGCCAACGTGATAAACCCTATTAGGCCAAAGCATGCTACACCAAACGTCACACAAATACAATCATGATTTCAAAATACATTCACAAACCTAATTAAGGTTAAAACCAGACGCAGTCTAATCGAGAAACACCATCAGGGTGATCATTCAAACCTATTTGTTTATAGGTTAACAATCAGTCTCAATCAAGAAAGGTTTTCAAAACAATCACATCATCGGTACAGGTGAATACGTTAAACCATTAGAAACAGTCAAACATATTTATACTCTATAAGATAGACAGGTTGTTTGTCTTATTGAGTTAGTCAAATATTTGCATGAGATTACGTGATCTCTAAAACATTGTAAAACAAATTAGAGAATAAAACAACTCAGACCAAATACACATGTATCTGGATCCAAACATAACCGTTAAGCCTAAACAGTCAAAGGCTACGTGGCCGCGGACTAATGGTCATATATAGTTTCTCCGGTATGGGCTACGTGGCTCAGAGACTTGTGTGTGTAGGGCAGTGTTACAAATACCAGGTATAGCAATATACCGCTGAGCTTGTCAAGAAAACTATATTTGTATTATGATTATTATTTAAATGCTTTTAGAGTCATAACGATTTACCAGCACATGGCTGACGTATTTAAATCCCACTTGCAGGTAATTAAGTTTGATGGTAGATGTAAGGAGTAGAGTCATCAGGAGATAGAAACTGGCAGACCAAGATGGCTCAATTTTTGAATATTCTAATCCTTGTAATATGAAAATAATACTTTTGTAAAACACTAACTTCGGTATTTAAATCCCAAGTAAATTTTCCAATGTAAATTAATATTATATTAAACCTTTAAGTCTTTCGCTAAAAATAACCCATAACTCTGACACATTTACAAAACAGATACCAACTATTGGTTACACTCCTAGGCCCTAAGTTAGGGTGTGACAGCTTAAGTTAGGGTGGATAGATGATTTTATATCTGTCTTGATAATCGGTTTACATATAACAACTTACAAGCTTTTATATATGAACATAAAATGATTAAAAAGTTAAAATTCTAGTAAGTTTATGCCAAAGAATCTAACGATGTGAATGGCAACTTGAAGTCACCATTATATGTTTAAGTTAGGCCTGACAAACTCAGTGGTTGGATAGACTCGAGTTACAGTTCAGAGCAGGTTCTAAGAAAAATGAGTGTCAAAACGGGTTCTAAGCAAAATGAGTTATAACCGTCTTACAGATGAATAAAGCTGCATTTTCATTTTGGAATAAATGTACCATCTACATTGTCTATTCATTTTGGTCCACTACATGTTCTCCTACAATATTTATATAAGACGGTTATACTTTTTGATGGCAGTTAATGTCTATATTGCAATTCCTATAAAGTTGGGATGCGGTGTTGTAGTTGCTAAATTATAGGGCATACCACTCTATATAATTGCACTTCCTAAATGTAGTTCTCAGGTTCATTTTTATTTGTGTTGCTAAGTGATTCTGCCATTGACAAAGAGTTAAATCATCTCACATCCTTGCATGATAAGGAGGTACTTTAATTCAGTTTTTTGTTTCTAAGTTTCTTATAATTTATCCTCTAACCATTGATGCTTTCCTACTTGTAGAGCAAAATTATTGAAACAGGAAGTAAGCTTTATGAGGTACATGTGGAGGTAAGCATGTTTGAGTTATTTGAGTTTCTAATGCTGGTTTTTTTCTTTTGTTGTTGCTGAACTTTAGTTCTTTTGATATTACATAATATATATGAAAGATCTTTTGTTCTTTTGTTTTTTATGTGTTACAAGAACTTCTAACTGTTTTCATTTGTGTTTTTAGTTGCACAGAGAAGGGCGTCGGTGAACCCATTTGTATTAAATAGGTAAAAACTTAGCTTGCTTATTTGCTCGCTAGCGTACTCAAATCAAATGCTAACATCTGTACTATTATGCAACTAACATGAAGAAGATTCATGGGGGGGGGACTTGAATGACTGATAAAAACCCACTTTATTGTTCTTGCCAAAAGGATATTGTTGTCGACATTAAGGAGGAGGTACTTATTTCTTACTTGTGTTTATTGAAAACACCTAATAGTTGATTAACATATTTTATCTTAGAATCGCAATGATGAACGACTTAAGAAACGGTCTCGCGCACTCGACAAGTGGAAATGGGATGATTGATAAAGATTGCAAGTTCTGAAAATGAGTTAAAAGAGGCTTGGGTGCCTATAAAAAGGAGGACTAACAATGCTCGTGTTGTAAATCGAGTTGATCTTGATTGAGGACCATATCACTTAATGTTTTAACATTGTGTTTTTTAAGTACTCTCATATGTTTTGGTTTGTGTGTTTGTTTTATCGGCTGTAACCGCCAAGGATCATTTTTATTGGTGTCTTAATCAATTTTCTTAAACCATTTGACGTTTTGTGTTTATTTGTTGCCTTCTTATCTTGTGTTGTGTGTTAAGTTATAAGTTTTATTTTATCGGCCCATTCTATAACGTGATTAGTACTCAAAAAAATGTTTAACCCATGACTTACAATCAATTATACTTTATATTGGCCCATACTTTCTATTTGGATTCTACTAGTACAAATGTTTGCATGTAAAACGCAGGGTTCGCGAGCCAGTTTGCATTTATTCAACCAGATTTGATTCTTGGAGAGAAATATCGGTCATTAAAGAGGATGCTTTCCATAAAAAAAAATTATTAATGGTCGTTGGGTACTCTTTGTCGTGGTGGAATATATTTCACGATAAGTGAATTTTGCAGTGCTTTCGTGGAGTTAATATTACGATTTGATGTGAATTTGGAGACGTTTACTAGCGTTGACCTCCCATCTTTTCATATGAAGCTGGTTGGCATGGTGCGTTAGTTAACATTGATGATCATCTTAACTTATTTGCTATATATTATAGGTCTTTTAACTATTCGGTTGATATGTGGAAGATGGAATGTGAACAATAGACCAAGTTATTCTATGTTCCCCATATTGACTTTATTCCCGTGTTACCGATTTCTTTTGTCATTCATGTGAATCCGTATCTCTTAAAATGTATTGTACCACAACCAAACCATTGCATATATTATTGACTTAATGTTAGTATCACATTACTGTGTTTATGTTCCCGTCCACCGGACGGGTAAACTACTAGTTGTCTAGAAAACTATTAATAAGATGATGCATGGGAGTTCAAGTTCATACATCAATCAGAGTTCCTAAAAAACTTAAATCATTATACAGAAAGTCCATAATAAAATGGTACTATCCTGCTAAAATTTAAAGTTCAAACTGTGATGAACTCATGCATGAGTTTTTTAGTTATTTTAGTAACTTTTTTTTTATTATTAATAGGACTGAGGAAGAATTCAAGAATAATCATATTGATGTTGGTGATGTTCTCAATGTTTCAAGCATGTTTGATACCCCAAGGTAAATTTACCCACCTTTTTACAATGTTATAAACTAGTTTTAAAGCCCGTGTCACACACGAGATAATTCAAATTATAAAATTATAACTAAAATAAATAATTACATAGCGTATATGAAAAAAAAAATGTATTACATTTATACTTGTATATATACAATGTGTACATAAATTATATCACAAAATAATTTTTTAAATGAACTTAATAAAAAAATGTCCGTGTAAAATCGTGCCCGAGAATGCTTCTTTCTATTGAAAAATTCATTCTCAGTGTCATATATGTATAATTGAAAGAATTTTGGTTATGAACCAATTTTGAAAATAAGACTTCTCATACGATAGTAGTTCTAACTACTCAGCCTAAATACAAAAGAGGCGTTACCTTTATTGATATATTTATCAATTTACCACCAATAAAAGGAAAGTAGGATATTAAATTGTAGCAATGGATGCTCTTCAAGAACTATATTTTTCTAAGCTACACCAAAAAAAATTATTGATAAGTTTCAGAGGGCTTCTCGACTTTGTTATAATGACATCATAAAAAATAACATGTTAACCCATTCAATTTTGTGAATATTTTGTTTCATTTTAGCATAGTTTTGCATGACATGCTTCACATACAACATTCTGATCACCATTGAAGGAAAAATTAATGTTGACATAAATATTTCAAATTTGATAAAAGTTATAAACATTGACAGGCATGGGGTGACATGTCGAAAGTATTTGCAATTTTTTCTTAAATTTTAATAGTTGAGGGAAAAATAGTCAATTTGTCAAATTCCGAACCTTTTGATTATTTCAAAAAATGCCCTTAAAAATAAACTTGAAACCCGAATCATGTTTAAAATTCTAACTTTCATACTTTTGACATTTTAAAGTCAACACTTTGAACCCATAACAAGTTTGACGATAAATCTATTTTGCATTCTCAAACTTTTAAAATACTCAAAATTTTCATTCTTGGCATGTAACAAATTTTGACCTAAATGTAGTTAACTTGTACCAAACAATCTATTTACCAATTTTTGACCTATAAATCAAATTTAACTTCCACAAAAAACCCGAAATAATTTTCATTTGAGAAACATAATTTGTTGTTGATTTTTGGAATTCACCAAGTATTTTGAAATATATAGTAAAATAATATGTTAATATTTATATTTATAAAAATATATAGATATTATATAAATATAGTGTAAAAGGAAAGTGAATAATTATTGATTTATTACATATATTAGGGTATGTTAGTTTTGGAGAGAAAAATTGTGAGAATTAACTCTCAACTACATGTTATTTTTGGCAATTTATCCACTCCATGTTGTTTATATTTGGTATGTATTTGTAATTTAAATAAAATATAAACACTTAAATAAATTATAAGTATGATGCTTAGAGTAGTAAATTGACCAGTACATGAGATTTTTAGGAAAAAAAGGTTAAAAACGTGTGCCGCATTAACAAGACCGTACGACACCTCGCCATGTCGTTAGCCCGGTCTGGTCATGAACTAACATCGTTTTTTGTTGATTAGTTAATTGTATGGTTTCAGGTAGGGTGAAAAATCCCAACTTTTTGGAAGAAGTCCTGCAAGTGTCTATCCAGGATGATTGCCTTATTGTGGTAAAAAGGTAATTCATCTACACTTTGACTCATTAATGCACACATCCCCCAATTAAGTTGACGTTACTGAAACACCCAACTTGTACAGTAGGTCATGTGTTGTGAAGTAGCCAAACTTTTGGTAAATATATCAGCGATTTGCTCTAGAGGAGTGTACGACATAGAGATCAAACTTTCTAGTAGCTTTTCTTGAACAAGCCGACAATCAATTTTTATGTGCTAGTATGTTAATGAAAACAGGGTTCTTGGCATCGTAAATTGCAACTTGAGTGTCACATTTAAGTGTAATAGGAGTAAGCATGGCAATTCAGTAGTAACTTTCCTCATGGGCCGGTATTCAACCTCTACATAACTAAAACCAACAGTTGGTTGCTTTTTAGAATTCCAATATAGAGAACAACCAAGAGGCTAAATTTGCACAACCTGAACTATAACACAATAAATTCATTTAAAAGTTTAGTTGTTTAAATCCAATGAAAAATACCTCTTTAACTTAATACCCAAATTTTCTCTGGGCTTCAGATCAAAACTTTAACAATTATCGAATACGACCCTAAAAACAACCACTAAGTGAAATAAAGTAACCACTTACTGATCTTCTTGTATTTGGACACAATGTCCAGTCCGGTGCACTATAGGCTTTCAAATCAGCATTTAGAAAATTATTGAAGAATATACTAATACTTTAATTAACTCTGTATTAAATATGTGCAACTCACAATAAGTTAAATAGATACCCAATCATACTATCTTTTTCGTATGGTCATTTTGGCACCTAACATCCCAAAACTCTATCCTTCAAAATCAACACTCCTTCTCCATCATGAACACCAAACCAAGGTATGTAACTAAACATGTCTTAATTGAATTCCACTACGTTGAATATTAAGTCTTTCTTTTTCTATTTTAATTTAATCCTTCTATGTGTTCTTCTTCTGGTTTAATCATGATTCATGTACAAACGTAGCTCAGAGTCACAGATAATAACCATCGATGTTCTAATAGCTAACGATCTTCTCCACACCGGCAAATATCGGTACCTTGACGTCAGGTGCATCTGTTGTTTTCTTTACTTTTTTATCAAGTTCTGGTTTAATGAATTCATGCATGACTTTTTGGTTAATTTTAGTAACCTTTTTTTCCTTTACTATTAATAGGACTGAGGAAGAATTTAAGAAAGGCCATGTTGATTTTGATGGTGTTCTCAATATTCCGAACATGTTTAATACCCCTGAAGGTAAATTACCTTTTTAAATATATTCTCAAACTGAGTTGTTTTTGGCAACTTACCGGGCCACTGGTTGGACTGGATTTAAGAGTCTGAACATTTGGTGTAGAATTGTAATTTTAATAAAATATAAAAATAAAATAACTAAATATGGAGACCGGAGTAGTAAATAAACCCGTAAATATGATTTTGAAGAGAATTTTTTTTTTCTTAAGCACGTTTGCACCCATAATTGGACCTGTACTCATTGAAAAAATTAGTTTATGGTGAATTGGTGATTATTTAATTGTGGGATTTCAGGTAGGGTGAAAAATCCCAACTTCCTGGAAGAAGTACTGCGAGTGTCTACCAAGGATGATCATCTTATTGTGGTATATCTAATAAATAATAAACTACTTTATCATGTTAATCCAACCTGTAATTCTGTAAACACGTTTCCTTAAACGGGTCGGGCTCAGATTAACCCGGCAGGTTCACAAATTCTTATTCTCAAATTTTGTGTGTGAAGGGTTGCCAATCCGGGGTTCGTTCTGTAACCGCAACGGTTGATCTACTTGATGCTGTACGTTAACTTTTACAATCCATGAATGCAACATATATTTAATCAGTGGAGCATTTTAATTTAATAGTTATGAAATTAAAAGTGAATATAATAATTTTTTTTTGTAGGGATTCAAGCATGCATACAACATGGGAGGTGGGTATCTTGCATTGGTACAAAATGGACTGCCTGTGGCTGTGGCGGCTGGTGACACCAAAACAAGCCCTGCATCTCCTCTGCCTATGGTTAATCATTCACTTATAAAATGAATTATAAAATATTGGTATGTATTTAAGTGGGATTATGTTTATATAACTATGTGTCCAACAAGCTTCACTTAAGATTGGGTGTAGCAAGAATAAAATGAAGATGTGATTGTGCTTATATAGAAATTTTGGATAGTTAATTCTGTTTATACAATTACACAATCAGTCCAGTGAAATATTCTTGAAATTTCTTTATTTTGGTCGACTTGATCAATGGCTTAACTAGATTTCAAAATTTATGTATTTATTTTCATTACAAGGTATACCCGGGCTCCATGTTTCGTTTAAATTTACAATTTTACATGGAAAGATACAAGTATTTTCATATTTTGCTTCAAACTTACTTGTAATGTCACCCGGTTCAATAACAATTCTAGTTATGAAAACATCTATTCCAATAATAAGTACTTTTGAGTTATTCAAGTTACTCAAGCATGCACATAAGAGTCAGCAAAATATTGAAGCTAGTTTATATGCTTCATTTTCATAACCTAACCCATCTTAACTTGATTTAACAATTAGAATATTTATTTTAAATAGTTTTAAAAGAAGTCATCCTTAGGTCTTGTGCAGTGAGGCGGCATTCCGGGCAACAAATGCATGGAACACCGCCCCCTCGGTGATAAGAGGGGCGACAGGGGGAGTGGGGGTGTTGTCGCTTGGTTGTGTTTGTTGATTTATTATTATAATAATATGTGTGTAATATATACACACACATCTGATGTGATGGGGCTATAACACCACTACACCTCTAAAATGAAAATCGTTCATCCACTGACGTAACACCACGTGTCAAAATCGCTCTCATTTTGTAGCCTTCCACTACACAGTCCTTCTATAAACATGTCATTTTTAGTTAGTCACCTTTAGAAGTCGTCGTTGATTATGACATTTTGCTTCACTTACATTCTTTTATTAAGAAGTGCGCAATAATTAATAAAAACTTAAGTTTTACCTTTTTAATAATTCAATGCTAAGTGATTATTTATAATAAATCACCTTGATGCATTTATGTGTTTGGTATGCAATGTTAGGGCATTCTCAGTCTGTTTCCTAAAAATATGTGAGAAGGATTTGTAAATTATATGCTATGGTTATGAGTAGTTGTGAGTAAAGGAGAGAGAAAATGTTATAGGAGAAAGTTAAATTTGGGGTTTCACTGTTCATACCGTATAATTTTTTAATATTTTTTAAAAGTGGTTGTGAGTGAAGGAAAGAGAAAAGATAATGATAAAAGTATAAAAAGTATTATTTAATTAAACAGAAGAGAGAAAAAACAGTGATTTTTAGTGTAATTATCTACTATTATAATAAACAAAAATGTGATTGAACCACATCACCCCTAATTAGCCTAATATTTTGCCATGTGGCACTCTATCTTTGAAGCTTTAGTTCATAAATATTTCAAATTCAAATTAAAAATATTAAAACCTTCCTTATACACAACTAAATGTATTCCCTCTTCTACCATTCATATTATTCCTTTATATAAATGTATTTCTTTTGTTAAACGATAAGACGATGTCTAAAAGATAAAATGATCACCTTATTAATTTGGAGAACGATGTTTCTAACATGAGTTATATAGCAAATTATAATTCATTCGTTTACCTGCTTATAATTTAGTTTATGAGATATGTGTTTATTTTATATTACAACTAACATATAAGATTGTACTTCTTTTTTTTATTTGTTTTAATGTTTCAGTTGATGTATCTACAAGTCCTTTGTCAAACATTTCAAATGGTATTTCATTATTATTAATTTATCAACTTGAATTTAAATTTGAAAAATAAAAATTTGCCAAACATATTTGTTTTAATTCATCTAAATAGTTATCTTCTTACAGTCTTTAATACGAACAATGCTTATTCTAATACTGCTGAAAAAAAAAGAAAAAGAAAACAACGAAAACCCGTCCTTAATATAATAAACAAAAACATGATTGTGCCACTTGGCACTTCAATGTTCGAAATAAAACTATATCTCATGCCACATTACCCGAATGAGAAATCAAGAATGAAGCCCATATTTATAAAAGACAAGGTAGTGCATCAACTATTGTGTACAATTACTCGGTTTTAAAAATATTTAATGTTATCCCGACTGGTTTTTCCGGTTCTTTTTCCGTTTGAAAGTTGGTTTGCGAACAACCGACCGTTTTTTTTTATTTATTTGCCGGTTGGACGGCCAATATGGTCCAATTTATAAACATTGTTTTATCTAAAATGGGTTAAAATATCAAATAAGTTGAATTTTATTTGTAACAAAACTCAAAATGATACGATATTTACTTGTAAATAAAATAACTAGCAAAAAATGATTGCAAGTCAACCCAATACGCCCATTTCGGAACTTATTAATAATGGTGTGTTTTAATCTAGATATAGCATACTAAAGATGATTATATAAAACAGATCTTAAATTTTTTTTTCTCGTTAATTAATTAAACCCCTTTGAAAATGTGAAATTTTAACATACTTTGGGGGTCGGGTTGTTCCCCAAAATTTAATTTACTTTCTATAAGAAATTTTGTCTAAAGTTTCATTTCAAAAGCATAAGTATCAAATATTATTTATTTTTTTAACAACTTGATTAAACGTAACTCGAATAAATCCATTCAAAACTAAACGGGTCGAAATTGCCATAATATAGAATGAATCATTTTGAGTTGCCAACTAACTATATTGATTATACATTTTATATAGTTCTATTTTTTTACTCACTATATTTTTTGAATTACCAAATGAATATATTAACTTTATATTTGGTATAGCAAATAAAAGGATTGTGTGGTGTTTGATTTGTGTCATGGCATCTTAAAGTTCAAAAGAAAACTATACTATATTAATACCCTAACGAGAAATCAAAGAGGAAGCCAAATGGGTATTCATATGTATTTTGTACGGTTCGATATTCTACATCCATTGTTAAGAACATAAAGATAAAAATGAAGACATAATATATTAATATATATGTAGAGATAGATAAGGTAACGTTACAAATAAAACAATAAATGTTGTATATAAAGAAATATTTAGAGATTTAGGAATTTTCAACATACATACATATATATATAGGAGGAGGATCAAGAGAAAACTCATCTTTAGAGAGAAAACTTAAAAGCTCCTAAAGAATTATTTTTAAATAAAAATAAAAAAAAATTTTCAAAATTCTGTTTTTGCCATTATTTTTATATTTTCTTACCCTTCACTCGAAAAAAATAAAAAAAAAACCCGCTATAATGCACATACGTATTACTGTGCGAAACCGTTGTATTACACATGTGTATTACTGTGTATTTTAAGTTTAATAGTGTTTAATTACATATATTCAATATTTTTGTATTGTATATGTGTAGTAGTGTTGTATTATATGAAAAAAAAACAATAATAAAATAATAGTCGATGTAGTGCACATGTGCGTTAATGTTGTATTACACATACGTACTAATGTGTATTCGATGTGCGTATTAGTCTTATATTGCATATATACAATAGTGTTTATCAAATATGTGCAATAATGTTGTATTCTATGCAATACAAACACTTTTGCATATATGCAATACACAATGTTACACATATGCACTACACCGACGAGTTACCGACAAGGGCTTCTTTTTTTTTGAAACAAGTAACAACATATAAGAATAATGGAAAAAAAAGAAACTTAAAAAAAAATTTAAAAAGTTAAAAATAATTTTTTAAGAGTTTTTAAGTTTTCTCTTTAAGAAAAATTTTCACTGGATCTCATCCCTATATATATATTCATATTGTTTAATATGTAATTTAATATACCATATAATACATAATTATACAAATAGTTTAACACATTTTTTGAATTTCATATAATGTCGTCGTTTGAATAAAAAATATTCATTCCAACCCGTGTTGCACACACGTACATAAGCTAGTATGATATATATATATATATATATGGATATAGGGTAGGGAATGAGCTGAGAATGCTCTTAAAACATTCCATGCAGCTTCTTCATCTTCATCTTTATAATTACACTAAAAGCCATTATGTTTTCTCTCTACGCTTTAATTAAATAATATTTTTTTTATATCTTTATCATTACATTTTTTCTCTTCTTTCATGCACAACCACTTTTAACAAATATTAAAAAATTATAAAGTATGAATAATGTTTCACCAAATTTAATCATGTAGAGTGGCATTTTCTTTCCTCTTCACTCTCATAATTACTTACAAGCACACTCTAAAAAATAAAGAATTCATTCACAAATTTTAAAGAACATGTTGTGAATGCTCTTATGTGTTTAAAGATTGTTATTTTGCGCAAACTATCATTACATAAATCCACCTTATTAAGACTGGTAGAATAATTTTAATATTATTAGTAATATGTAATATATTTGTTCTAGTAATTACCAAGAAGTATTCTAACAATAACATTTTAGTTTTAATGACAAACTCACACACCTCTAAGGCCTTAATCTACTCTTAAATTTACATAACTTAAGAATGAATTCGCATTATCTCTAACACCTTGGTACCATTACACTACAAGTCAATTGGTGTTCTAATTGTAACTTAAGCTTGTGTATTCGTTTTTATGAATAAATGAAAGTTAAAGTTATTGATTGAATTGCATAACTAATAGACTTCTTCAACTGTATATTATATTGTATGAGTAATTTTAGGCATGATAAACAATCTGTATAACACGAATGAAGGTTTGTGTGTGCTTGTTATTTAGTTTTAACCGAACAAATGAGTGGATACACTAAGGGTCTCTTTGATATGAGGTAATGGAATGGACGAAGGAATGAAATGAATGTGGTAATGGAATGGACAAAGGAATGGAATGGGTTATTACCATTCCAATAAGATGTTTGGTTACCACATCGAAATGAAATTAATGATGATTTTGTGTTGTTTAGGTAGGAAAAAAAGAAAGAAAAATAAAATTAAAATGGTAGTGAGTGGCAATGGTGGTGGGAGGTAGGTGGCGGTGGTGACGTTGGTGGGCGGTGGGTGGGTGACGGGAGATAATGGTAGTTGGAGGTGGGTGGTGGTGGTGGTTTGGGGCTGGGTGGTGCCGGTAGCGGTGGAGGTGGCAGGCGATGGTGATAGTGACGGTGGTGGGTGACGGTGGTGGGCAGCGGTGATGATGGGTAGTGGATGGCGGGTGGTGGTGGTGAGGGGCGGGGGCGACGGTTGATGGTGGCGACGGGCGGGTGGCGGTGGTGGGCTCCTGGCACTGATGGTGATGGTTGGTGGCGATGGTGGCGGTAAGGGTGGTGGTGGCGGTGGCGGTGGTGGTAGTTGGTTGTGGTGGTGATGGGTGTTGATGGTGGTGGAAGGGTGGTGAAGGTGATGTAGGATGAAATAGGGAATGGAATGAAAAATAAACATGGGGTATGGATGGAATGAAATTAGGGTGTTTTAGAAGAAATGGAATGGACTAGGTAATGAGTCATCCCATTCCTTTGGTCAACCAAACACACTTTTCTCCATTCCCTCATAATGGATCATTCCATTCCGCCCTCCATTCTTGCGTACCAAACACTACCTAATTAAAGAACAAATACATTTCCTTATGTTTGTTCGAAAAGAAAACGAACATGTAATGTGCGTTCAACATTATACTAGACACCGTATATGAACCAACATAAATAAATGTATATACATGAAGAATATGAACATGTTATTCGCTCATTCATTGGTCACTTGTCCAAAGCTTGGTTCTAAGAAAATCGAATGCTTTAGGTGCCACATGCACGGGGTCCTGAATTCCAGTACAAAATGAGAGCAGAAGTTTAACATACTCAATGATTAGCCGCCCAACAACAGCGCGCATTGATGAACAGAAAATGAATTTATGTTTCTCTCGTATGATTTCTTCAACTTGAACCTCATAATGATACCATATATTGGGTGTGGACACTTGAAAGTTGAAACTGAAGATCAACTCAACAATAGTCAAGCAAACCGCTTCATGATGTGCTAGGATCGACCGTTAAGCATAATCTACGAATGAAAAGTTTCACTAAAAACATTGGAATTTGAAGATAAACTGAGGAAGGACCAATTACTCAAATGGTCAACTCATATAAGCTGAAGAAGAGAAAGGATGTTGGTTATGTTGACCGTCATACAATATATATTTATATTAAGTAATTTGTTTTTCTTAGTTGCTGTCATTGCTATTTATTTTTAGGGATATTGGATTTTAATAATTTTAACTTTTACTCATTAACCAATGCTAAATCTAATTTAAGTAATATTTTCTGACAATTTCAACCTTTAATATATTTTCTTTCACCGAACTTTTTTCTAACAGAGTATAACTCTGTTAGTTTTTTATGACGTTAATGATAAACGGACCCACTAGATAAAATGAATCAAATAAAAACGAGAGAGCGTGACCCACCACACCACTAACCCACCATCATTGCCTTCACTACTCACCTGCTACCACCACCACCGCCTTCACTACCCATCTTTACCACCACCACCACCAAGCTTCACCCTCCGCCTCTCTTCCATCATCCCTTATTTTAAAGTATAGAATATTGGTTATGACCTCTTATTTGATTTATAAGTATTTAGTATGTAGGTAATTTTGACCGAACTTAATACTTCAATGATAATGCTTATAATGCTTGACAAGCAAGTGGTTGATTTCTTAAAACGTTGTTAGAACGTATTTTGCCATTTCGTTACCATCTTACATCAATAACTCCAAATATAAACACTACATAATCTCACAAGTTTGACGGACAGTAAATTGGTTTAAAGTAACAGTGAACCTGCAAGTATATTTAAAATATTGGTAGTGGGCGATCAGTGCAGGCCTGATTCATTCGATTTCAACAAAGGATAGAGAAATATGATTATCATCATCACTAAAATGATATGAAAACATACTAATTTAATATTATGCCAGTCAAGAAAAAGTTCTAGTGGATGATGATGAAGATGGGTTCAAATCTTGAAGGTGAACTTATCTTTCCATACCTAACTTGTTACAAAGGTGCATGCTTTGAATATTAAGTAAACCATGGAGAAGTGTAATATTCACTTTTGTGAATCATTAAAAAGTTACTTTGTTATAATATACTGATCTTTATTATTTTATAACATCATTTTAGTTATCCAACTGCAACTCGTTATTATAAAATGAAATAAATTTTCACATACATTTAGTTTAGTTTGAGGTGATGAGTTTAATTGCACAAAGTGACAATGTTTTCAAAATAGAACCAAACAACAAACTGGTCGTTGTATAGTCTACCGTCCGACCGGATTTAAAAATCAAGTGACATCAAAAAATAATCCTTAGATCTCAAAACCTAGCTACAATAAAAATTGTTTTTTTTTTATTTTATTTCCTGCATGTCAACATGTCATTGCTGTAGCCACCAAGTCTTTATATGTCATGAAACACTTTGGAATGAGAAGACATGAAAGAATGCCACCACCATTTATTAACTAGAAATAAGTTACACAAAATTCAACTTTGCAACTTCTTTTTGGCTTTTATTTCTTTTGTAAATGTGTAGATAACTATTTTGTATTCCCACTATCACCATTGGTGTAGCTCTTACTCTTTGCCGCTTGTAAAGCCAACTACTATTTTATTTTATTTCTTGTTTTTTAATTTATTTATGAATCCATTTCCTATAGAATGTTTTCTTAATGGATGGTGTTGGTCGTATAATTATGAAATTGAAAAGGTACACCGAGTAAATAGTGATGGAGTATGGTGTACATGATATAAATAGATAGGTATCCCTACTTAATTAGTGTACTCTAAAGTCATATGAGTCTACACTAATAGTGAGAATCTAAGAATCTTGACCTTCTAATGATAGATTAGTGGATTTGGGTAAAAACAAAATTACATTCGGATACACGTAAACCAATTTAAATTAAATAACGAGTTAGAATTGGTCGATACAAATAAAATAATGAGTCAAAATTATTCGCTTTAAAACACTTGATAATTGAAAATGAGCCAAATGGACATCTGTCATATGTTAGAGTAAGAGCTGTAGACAGTGTAGAGACTAAAGCCAAGTTAAATACTATCTTGTGGTTATTAATCACTACCTTTCTTATTACAAATTTATCTTTTAATTTGTATGTTATTTTACATTTTTTTTTAATTCTATATATATTCATTTTGTGGATAATCAGGATATCATGTGTTATTGCTGGGAAGTTCACGCTAAGAGATTTGTATTAAAGATTATAGCATTAGTGTAGGTTTCATGTTTCAAATTTGTTCTGTATAACTGTCTGAATCGTGAATATTAGTTTCAGATTAAACCAAATGATGGCTACATAAAATCAGTTTTTGGATCAAAATAACATGTTTATGTGCAAAATTAAAGGGTTTTTTCCCTTCTTTTTTAAATGAAATTCGCTGTGTTAAGCAGACCGTATTATTCCTTATTATAGGTGGGGGCAGACACGATGAATTGTTGCAACTCTTCATAAAACTGCACGGCCAATAACTAGGCAACTAGATCAATTATATCAGTGGAAACCATCAGTGAGAACAATAGTAAAAGACGTCATCGGTGGTACCTAAGTTGTCATTGATCACTGAATTGCCACTAAAACTTATTCCGCCACTACTGGACTAAGTTGCCACTAATTTTTATTTACCGCTACTTCATAGATGCAATTAATTTTTAGTTCATGGTGATCGTCAGTTCCCTAACCATCATTTTTCTTAACAAATTTTACCCATCCTTGCATATATGAAATCATCCAGTGAGAGTGTCAGATCCCCACTAGAGATGTTGCCCCTAGACCTCGCTTGGGGCATTGCCTGTGAACCCGATAAAGGAGGCACATTCTAGAACTTTTAGGCTTGTTGGTGCATGAAATAGTAACTATTATGAACGAATGTGTATGCCACACCTCCTACTTGTATAACACTACAAGAAAGTAACCCTGTAGCGACCAAGGTTATATCAAGGACAATTTTCGTTGCTACAACTAACCTTTTATCGACGACTTTTCGTCGACATAGGAGTTTTCAACTTTTCAACCTTTTTATACCCTATACCGACGACATTTCGTCGATATAGGGTGGACCAAACTTTTGGAGGGATTTGCATATTGTTACCGCCAACTTTAAACCCCTTTTCGACGACTTGTCATTGCTATAGCTTATACTATTTTTTTTATTTGTTGATAAATTAATAAAAAGAAAAAAAATACTAAAAAAATATATAAATCATCCCGTTTCGTCAACTTGTCGTCGCTGCAACTCGAATTAATTTTTTTTATTATTGGTTAATAAATAAATTAAAAAGAAAAAAATCCAATAAATAAATTACTATCTTAGAACAAAATGCCCTTGCTAAAGCTAAAATTAATTTTATTTATTTTTTTATTAATGATTGATAAATAAAAAATATATAATTTTAAAACTACTTTTTTCCACTTTTTATTTGTTTATGTGCATGTGCTTTACTAAGTATTTTATTCTTCTTATAATATGTTTGTATTATTGTGTATAGATGGGTGGGCGGTTTGATGAATGTATGGATCAATCATCGGATGGATGGATCAATTGATGGGTGGATCGATGAACGAAGCAACTGATGGATGGGTGGATGGTCGATGAATGGATGGATGAATTGATGGATGGACCAGTGAGGGGTGGATTGATGGATGGATGGATTGATAGATGGTTGTTGAATGGATGGAACAATGGATTGATGGATGGAACAATGGATCGATGGATAAACTGATGGATGGATGGATGAACTAATGGATGGGTAGATGGTCGATGGAGGGATGAATCAATGGATGGATGAATCGATGGATGGACCAATGAGGGGTGGATTGATGGAATGATGGATGGATGGATTGATAGATGGTTGATGAATGGATGGATCAATGGATCGATGGATGAACTGATGGATGGATCGATCGATGAACGAACCAACTGATGGATGGGCTAACAAATTTATTTTTATTGCAATCTCTAATAACCAAATTAATACCATTAACCCTATTTAACTCCACCTAATAAGCTTATTCGGGTTTGAGTTCGGCTTAGGTAAATCGGATTTGGGAATTTTAGACACTCCTTATGAATATGTGTTTGTGAGTGTATGTGTATATATGTGTATATCTATGTATGTGTGTACGATTCTAATTAAAATAATTATCATTATAATTAATATATTAATGCATATCATCAATAAAGAAAAAAATTATTTAAAAATCATCTATAATGACGACAAGTCCTTGCTATAGGTTAAATTAAATTTATTATGTATTTATTTAAGCTTTTGGAGGGATTTGTGAAAATAGTCCCGCCAAGTGAAAGTTTGTCCCGAGGACATGTCCTCGAAATAGGATTATTTAATTTCTTTTATATTTAAATTTAATTCTTTTTGTGAATAAACAAATTAAATTAAATTAAAATTTGGGTTCTTTTACAAACGGAAATGAATTCCTCCTCCCCTTGTTCTTTTACAAACACACATTCATAAAAAGAATTAGATTAATCAACTTCTCCAGCTGCCTCTACCTTCGTTCCATTCCTTACGGTGTTCAATTGAAGGTATATTTCTGAAGAGGTAGGTCCCAGCAGAGCCCAGTTGGACCCGCAAGACTCACCTTGAATAGGGACGTCTGCGCAATGACCAACTGCTCCAGCAGGACCCACCATGCTCAGAGAACCTTACGCGCAGTACGCCAGCTGTACCCGCAGGGAAGGCCTCCCAATGGTGAAGTACCCCGCCTGTTCCCGCAGCTGCGGATACAAGCCATCAGGGAAGGCTACCCGCAATAACAGCAAGGCTACACGCCCAAGGCATTCGCTACTTCAGTAGTCACATGAAGGAATGAGCAAGGCGGGAATACTCCCGCCTAAATGAGCCAGTCCGTATGCTTTTGGAAGGTCTTTCGTACTATACCTACTAAGGTATGGGCAGAACAGACAATTTGACCAGAGCAGCCCATGAACCAATCACAGGGTGACAGCTCACCGACAACAATACGAGGAGGAGCACCCTCTAGTACTGTTTGTCACTATTAGCCGCTGCCTACTCACCAACCCTTACGATGGGAGGTGCGCAGCCTACAGTTGGTGGAACAGTGCGTAGCCGGCAGTAAAGGAACAGTGTACAACCGACCTTTACTGTTGGCCGTAGCCTATCCACCAACCAGCATGGCCTGTGCGTAATCCACTGTTGGTGGAACAGGAATACTATTCAGCCGGCTGTACCTTCTAGGAAACCTACCTTCGGCTATAAATACTCCAACACCTTGGAATGGTAAGGACATCATCTGATATCTCAATCTTATCTAGCAATCTCTTAATATACACTTATATTCAGAGCAATCTAGTCTGATTCTCACGCCGGAGGGTGGTCACAAGGAGGAACCCCCCCTTCTCAGTGACGAGCTTACGGTGTCTGTTTTGCAGGTCCCCTGAAGAACAACCTTCTCTGCTAGACCTCATCCTCGTGGGAAACATTACTAAACCCCCAGATTATCTATAATCTGCCCAGGGTTCACTTAGTGTTTCTTCATTGGCGCCATCCGTGCATAAAAGCTATAACTAATTCTTAGTTTTTTCAAAGTTTCTGAAGAAATGGTTAACGTTACTCCGGTCCCAAGACCAGTAAGTGACGAAGAAACCCCGGTGACCACAACCCCAGTAACTGGGAACACCGGCGGTTATACAAATCTTACGAACACTACCCCGGCTACCCAAGCCGGGGCAAGTGCAGTAAATATTCCACTGGGGTTCACTGATGCCCAGTTGGAAAAACGAACGAGGGTCCCTCGCCAAACACTAGATCAAGTGAAGGCGTGGGCCGAAGCACGTCAGAGAGAGTTCCAAGCTGAATTGGATGAACGCTTGCGTTCAGTTCAACAGGCTGACGAATTCGGCAGTACTCGCCAACATCTCAATATGAACAGTGAGTGCGAGTACTCAGACGACGAGAGGGAAGAATCCGATACCGACGCAAACCCTCGCCATAAGGCGAAAGGGAAGCGTAAGGAAACGGACTTCCAACCAAAAAGGAATTTTGGGGAAGCTTTTAAACCAACAAATGCGGAGAGAAACCCGCGTGACTTCTCCAAAACCTTTAGACCAACTGCTACAAATGCAGGAAAGTCAAAGTTCGCAAGGGACATTGCGGAAGCAATCGCCCCGAGAAGTGCCAAACAAATGTCCAACATTGGCACTTATGATGGTCTATCCGACCCGGACGACCACTTGAACAGATTCATTGCGGGGGCAACCGTCAGTAACTGGACGGAACCCACGTGGTGTTATATGTTCCAGATGACTCTGGTTGGAGCGGCCAGGGCATGGTTCGACCGTTTACCGGTCCACCACATTTATGATTGGGCGGACTTTCAAAATAAGTTCAGCCAGCACTTCAGCCAGCAGAGGAAATATACTGAAGAACAGTGGACGATACTCAACTGCGTTAGAGAGGAGGATGAATCTTTACTAGACTTCATCACCCGCTTCAACTCCAAAAAGCTAAGTCTCGGCAACATAAGTGAAGATCTTGTTCGCGCCGCTTTCATCCAAGGCGCCGAATACCCAGAGCTTATCCGCACATTGACGGGTAAGGATGGTATGCCATCAACATGGGATGCCATCATGACGGCGGCAAAGCGCTTTGCCGAGACGGAGAAGCTACTGGGAAGGGATCTTCCCCAGAGTACACACCTCTACACGCAGAGGACAAGAGAGAACAATGTTCGGATCGCCCGGCAGAACAAAAAGAGGAAGCTAGGTATCTGGCAGTCAAGGGTAAACTTTGACACCTCATCCAGCTC
Source organism: Bidens hawaiensis (assembly GCF_021521415.1). Lineage (NCBI taxonomy): Eukaryota > Viridiplantae > Streptophyta > Magnoliopsida > Asterales > Asteraceae > Bidens > Bidens hawaiensis. Next base: position 18,886 of record NW_027495070.1, on the reverse strand, counting down.
TCACCCTCTTGTTGGTGGAAGAAATCACACACACCCTTCAAGCCAAAAGCACCGGTGGACGCCACTCACCAAAAGCGTCACGGAGATATTTGCCACTGAAAAGCTACCATGGCCAAAGGCTCCAATGATCCGGCAGCGACCTAATGCGGATCAGAGTAAATCCTGTGACTTCCACGGGACAAAAGGTCATAGTACGGAAGAGTGTACATCCTTGAAGGATATTATTGAAGCATTCGTCAAGGATGGAAGACTGGCACACTTGGTGGCATCAATCAAGAAGGGAGGAAGAAACGACAACCGGTACCGAGGCAACGGACGAAAGCCCGTTGACATCAGCATCAACATGGTTCATGGTAAGATCAGAGGAAGAAAAAGGCGAACGACAGAACCATGTGCGTGGAAGGAAGCTGAGGTGCGCTTCCCGCGAGTGCCAGGAGGACCCAGCAAAGAAGGCCCTATCGTCATCAAAAGCCAGCCCGGGCACTACATCACTTCTCGCACTCTTGCTGACAACGGCGCCTCGTCAACGGTGATGTACAGGCAGTTCTTTGACAAGCTAGATGACGAAGACAAGGAACGCCTGGAAACGATCTGCGCCTCGATGGAAGGGTTTGATGGCAGCACAAACACCCCCCTGGGTATCCTATCGTTCCCCGTCACTCTTACAGATGGGAAACACTCCCGCACAGAAGATGTGGACTTTGTCGTGATGAGGAAGCCACACCACACATACGACATTCTCTTCGGGAGAGACGGGATGGCAAGATTCAACGCCGTGGTATCCTCAGTCCACGGCATGATGGGATGGCTAACAGCTGAGGGTGTAGCGATGATCACCGGCATTCCCCAGGTATGCATCGCATCTGTCTCATCTAAACCCAAACCAAAGATGGCTAAACCAACCATCACCGAACCAGAAAGATGGGCCTTCAATGGCAAGTACCCTGACCAGGCCGTCACCATTGGCCCAACAATTGTTGATCCCACACGCACCCTACTCAAGCGCTTATTACAAAAAAACGCTGACATCTTCGCGTGGACACCAGCTGACATGACTGGTGTACCCCGAAGTAAAGCAGAGCATAAGCTCAAATGCGATCCGGTTGTTACGCCGATCGTACAAACGCGCAGAGTAATGGGGCCAGAACAAACTAACGCGTGTAGAACCCAAGTCAAGGAACTCCTTGACGCAGGCATCGTACGCGTTAGTAGATATCAAACTTGGGTTGCAAATCCCGTTATGGTACCGAAGAATAACAAACAATGGCGCATGTGCATAGATTTCAAGGACTTGAACAAAGCATGCCCCAAAGATTGTTATCCGTTACCCGAAATTGATCTTAACGTGGATTCGTTGGCACCGTTCCGCCTTAAATGCAACCTGGACGCGTATAAGGGGTACCATCAAATACACATGGCCGTTGATGATCAGGACAAAACCGCTTTTCGGACGCCCGATGGCACATTTTGTTACCAAATGATGCCATTCGGACTTAAGAATGTCGGGTCCACATACCAACGCCTGATGGACAACCAGTTTCATGCACAAATTGGGAGGAACTTGGAAGTCTACATGGATGACTTGGTCATCAAAAGCCCTGACCCATAAGCGATGTTGAAAGACATCGAAGAGACTTTCAACACGCTCAGGAAGATAAACATGAAGCTCAACCCGAGCAAGTGTGCCTTTGGAATGGAAGAAGGGAAGTTCTTGGGGGTCATCGTCACTAAAGATGGCTTCAGAGCGAACCCTGAAAAGGTCGAAGCCATTATCAAAATGGAATCACCTACTACCATCAAACAGGCCCAGACACTGAATGGACGACTAGTGGCACTTAATCGCTTTTTGGCAAACCACGCAGATAACTCGTTTCCCTTCGTGTCAACGTTGAGAAACTGTTTAAAGAAAACGCACTTCCGCTGGACACCAGAAGCGGAAGCAGCTTTTCAGGAGATTCGGTCACGCTTGATCGAACTCCCAACGCTTACGGCACCAAAAGCGGGAGAGGAGTTAATCCTATACCTTTCCGCAACAGATAGAGCAACCGGGGCAGTCCTGCTAGTAGAGCGAAAAGGCATCCAGATGCCAATCTATTATGTCAGCCGTATCCTAACAGACGTAGAAACCCGATACTCTACCCTCGAAAAATTAGTCTTAGCACTTATACACGCTTCACGCAGGTTAAGACGATATTTCCAGGGTCACCCAATCACCATTCTCTCTAACTTCAAACTTGCAAATGTTCTAGGCAAACCCGAGTTATCGGGACGCCTAGCCAAATGGGCAATTGAGTTGGGGGAATACGTGATAAAGTATAAGCCAAGACCAGCCATAAAAGGTCAGGTTCTGGCCGACTTTATTGCAGAAGTGCCTGCATCGCGGGAAAAAGAGTGCTAGGAAGAGGCTCAACCCTCTCCAGCACAAAACATCAATGATGTCTGGCGACTCTACACTGATGGAGCAGCCAGTAACGAGGGTTCAGGCGCAGGGCTGAAACTAACCAACCCAGCAGGCCAAGAATACACTTACGCTATTCGACTGGATTTTCCAAGTACGAATAACGAAGCCGAGTATGAGGCATTCTTGGCTGGGCTGAGAATTGCGCGTAAGATGGGGGTGAAAAACTTGGAAGCCCACGTGGATTCCATGTTGGTAGCCAATCAAATCAACGGGACGTACACGGCCGTGAACGACACAATGGCCCTGTACCTCGCACAAGCAAAATCCCTTATGCGCGATTTCAACGACTGCAAAGTCATACACGTCAAGCGAAGTGAAAACAAATCTGCGGATGCGTTAAGCAAGCTTGCATCATTAGCCTTCACCCACTTAGGAAAGGATATCCGCATTGAACTCCTCGAGGCACCTTCGGTCCCGCACAAGGAAGTTTGTGTCATCCAAACCGGCACGGAGACGTGGATGACACCAATAATAAAATACCTTGCGGCAGGTACGCTACCAGAATCCAAAACACAGGCAAGAAAACTACGCTGTAAAGCACTGAATTATCAACTCATCGATGACATCCTTTACAGACGTAACTTTCTTGGCCCACTCTTAAGATGCGTGGACAACCAAGATGCTGACTACCTCCTAAGGGAAGTACACGAAGGCATCTGTGGAGTACACGCAGGTCCCCGCGCTGTTGTAGCTAAGCTAAACAACGCGGGATACTTTTGGCCAGGGATGCATACGGATGCACTGGCATACATCAGAAAATGCAGGTCTTGCCAGCTTTACGCACCCAACACGCACCGCCCGAAGAATGAACTTGTTCCAGTCACTTCTTCATGGCCATTTCAGAAGTGGGCCATCGATGTGACAGGCCCATTTCCTACAGCAGCAGGAAATGTTCAGTTCCTAGTGGTAGCCATCGACTACTTCACCAAGTGGATAGAAGCAAAACCCTTAGCCCAAACAACCGCAAAACATATTAAAAAATTTATTTGGGAATTTATTATTTGTCGTTTTGGACTTCCACAGAATTTGGTGAGCGATAACGGCACCAACTTTGCTGACAAGAAGCTACAACAGTGGCTGAAAGAACTTCAAATCACCCACACCTTTACCTCAGTGGCACACCCGCAAGGTAATGGTGAGGTGGAAAGAGCAAATAAGAGCATCGTCGAAGGCATAAAGAAAAGACTCTTGAAACACAGATCCGGCTGGGTGGACGAGCTTCCGCACGTCCTTTGGGCAAACAGAACGCTGAAGAAGGCCAGTACGGGAGAAACCCCGTTCAGTCTCACTTATGGCACTGAAGCCATGGTCCCGGTCGAAACTGGTTTACCCTCACCAAGGGTCTTGATTCAGCCAGAAGACAATGATGCGGAAAGACGGTTAGACCTTATGCTAACCGAGGAACGCACAGACTTAGCCGCAGTGCGTGAAGAGAACTACAAGCGACAAATGCAAAAGTACTACAACACGCGGGTAAAACTCTGCAACTTCAATGTAGGCAACGAGGCTTCGAACTAAGAACGCCCGGGAAATCTGGCCCCGGTCTGGGAAGGGCCATACATTATCAAAGAAGTCCTGGGAAAGGGCGCATACCGGCTCGAAAGGCTCGATGACACTCCCATCCCAAGAACATGGAATGGAGCTCAATTACGCAAATGTTATATGTAGATCAATTCCAAACTTGTAAAGAAAAGGCCTAGAGCCACTTCTAATGGAAATGATTCTCCTTTCACAATGTGTTGATAGCCTTACCTTTATACTTATGAACTTCCCACACTGATGTGCCGGTATTCACCGCATAAATGGGGGAAGAAGTAAGTCGTTACGTGTGGAAGGCGGCAAAACCCGCATAAACACAACGCTAAAAATCTCAAGTTTTAAGGAAAAACCTACACGCAGGTCAGATGTAAGTAAAGTTTAGCCATCCTTGTAATTGCAAGTGACGGTCTTACCCGCACAATCACGAACAAGGAAGCAAAACTTCAACCTATCATCTACCACGTTCAAAGGTTAACTTATTCTGAACACTTAGAAAATTTCAAAGGAAAAGATGAGGAAAACTTCCACGCAGGTCAGATATAAGTAAAGTTAAGCCATCCTACTAAGTGTAAGTGACGGTCATACCCGCACAATCATGAAAGAGGAAGCGAAACAAACTTATAATTTACCACGTTAAAAAGTTAACTTATCTAAGTACTAAAGAAATTGCTAAGTTAGATCAAAACATGCGTAAAATAAACAAGGCAAAGAACTAACACAATCTTTATTTCATCAAATTCAAATATTACAAAGCTATACAAAAGCAAAAATCTACGCTAATGGTGGAAAGGGATCTTCAGAATGAAGCTTCAGGACCACCTCCACTTGGACCCGCTCCATCAGTAGAGCGTGGTGGTTCAAGGAAGGCTTTAAGAATAGCCAGCCCATCATCAGCAGCAGCGACTTCGTTCACCTTATCCACCACCGGATGCGGGAAGGCGGCATGCTTGTTCACTGCTTGGTCATAAACAGCTTCAGTATCCACATCATACAAAGGGAAGTTGGAAGGCGGGATGCCTTTCTCAACGAACCCTAGACCAAGCAGGAAGCCGGCCTTTTCCCCATCCTCATGAGAAGCGTTGAGGGCTGCGCTCATAGCATCGTCATAAGACGTCTCTGAGAAGACCCGATGCACAACCTACAAAGAAAAAATACAAGTATCAGAACCTTTTCTATTTACAAAGAAAAGCGTGAAGACATGAAGCTAAACATACCTGAGACAACGCTTCTCGGAGAAGCCATTCCTTGGCAACCAGAGCTTCTTGGAGGGCAGCTTGAGCTTCGTTACGGGCGCGTTCGGCTTCACTCTTGTTGAGGTTGGCAAGCAACACTTCTTTAGCCGCAGCCTCTTCGACGCCCTTTAGCTTCCGCTCAGTATGGTCAAGCACCCCCCTCTGGTCCAAGATCTCCTGGAGCTTTTTGGCGTCTTCCATCGCCAAGGCATCATGAGCCTGCTGGAGAGCCTCTAATTTGGCTTTAAGCTCTTCATTCTCCACGCGTAGAGGCTCAGCAACAGCTTTAGCCTTGGTGGCCCTCTCGGTTGCGTTCCTTGCAGATTCCTTAGCCAGCCGAAGCTATTCATTAACAGCTTGGGCAGCCTTGGAACGGGCCTCGAGTCGAGCCTGAACTTCAACCTCGAGGGCCTTGAAGGCCTTCTCCTTTTCCGCAGCCACTGCGGAAAGCCTTTGGTTCTCCTCCCGGACAGCCCGCGCCTGAGCCACTTCTTTAAGGCGAGCTGCTTTTAACTTGTCGTTTTCACGACAAAGCAGCTCGACGCGCGGCTGCATCCGGGCCAGGAGAACCCGAAGCTCATTGGTTAGCCTACCCTCCTGGTAGCTAGCCATGGCTTCCCCCAACGCACCACTGGGAGCAGCGTGACGAGCCCATTCCACGCACTCCACAGGGGTGCGAAGGGTTGTTCCTCGGCGAATGTTCCATCGTGGAACATACACTTCATTGGAATCCAACACTGCAAAAAACATAAAGCAGTTAGGAAAAGATGATAAAAAAATATGAAAAGGGCCAAAAGAACCCTACGCACCTGTAGGGTCAATAACAGGCCGATAGCCGCCGAACCCATCACCTGAACCCAAGGGAAATCCGTCCAAGAGGTCAGGCAGATGGGAAGGTGGCAGAGATTGGCGAGAAGCCCCATGCGTACCTGATGGATCGGCCGTCGTTGCCGATGACGGGGGCATGGTAGCAGCCGCCGCGGTCGCCGCCGCGGAATCCGCAGCAATAGTAACCGCCGGCTCGGTGAAAGATGCTGTAAAAATCGCACTCACAGCCGGCGGTGACGTCATCTCAGCTGGAACAGTCGGCTCAAAAGAGTGAGCAACTGAACCAGCGGAAGCAGGCGCAGGCGCCTGGGTCGACGCCTCAGGTAGGCTGACCAAGCCTACCATCATTGGCGGAGAGGTACTCCTCTGCGCTCCACCCTGGAATGCGTCAACATCCACGCCTGCGTAAAGAAGATAAGTGTTAAATGATATTAAGCTATGAAGTTAAAAGACAAGAAGTTTGTACTTACGGGTTTTCTTGAGCCTAAAGGTACGGAGAGGCGGGGACGAACCCGATGGAGCCGGCCTCTTTGCGCCGGTTACCGTCGTCTTCTTGGGCTCTCCGGAGGTGACAGTCGCAGCCTCCGGAGCGGTGGTCTTATCACCACCGGGATTCCCCGCCACCTCTTCGCTCTCGGTCTCCGAATCAGACCGAGGCGCCGGATCGGCAGTGGAGGCCACCTTCTCCTTTCCCTTCCCGCCGGCAGCCTTCTTCTTCCGCACCAACGGAGGACCATCTGCGGATTCCTCATCAGAACATACGATTAGAGGAATTCCAGCAGAGGTTTCAACATTGAGGGGTCGAGGGTTGAATAGCGCCTTACCTGGCCGCCTGGCGCTCAGGATCTCGTGGCCTAGCGGGTAGACCTCCACGAACCGATCCGCAGTTTGTTCTAGGATGGGCAACTCGTTCTCGTCTAGAGCGCGAGTACCCATCCGAGCGGGACCGTCAGCCTCCCGCGGGTTCAGGAGCGACTGCAAGTCGTTCCCCTCTGAAATAAACAGGAAAGAAGTTAGAAGATATTCAAAACCAAAAAGAAGGAAACAAAGCATACCGTAAGGAACAGAGTTCGAACCATATTCAAGGACGATTGGGATTTTTTGCGCATCCGCCGCCTTCCACCCCCGGCTCATCCCCAACATCACCATCCCGGACTCCGCAAACCGGTAAACCGGAGATTGGACCCGGGAAATCCTCGAAAACCATTCCGCCTCCTCGTAGTTGGAGGCGTGAAGGCTGGGAAGAGCTTGCCCGTTCTTAAACTTCATGGCAAGGGGGATGGCGCGAGCGGATATGAAGAAGAACTCCCGCTTCCACGCGCGAAGACTGCGCTCGGTTGCACAAATCTTCAAACCCTTTATCCGGGTTATCAACGTATACCACCCCTGGATGCACCTCCAGGTGTAGAAGGTCATCAGGCGGTCAACATAGGGCTCAATGCCCAGAATCCGGCACACCCACTCGAAGTGGCGAATCTTGGCGATCGCCATGGGGTGCAACTCGGTCAAATGAACACCGTGCCTCTCAAGGACACGGTAAACAAACTTTGTCAATGGGAACCTAAGATTCCCATAAACAAAGAATGCAGCATATACCCCGATCTTGCCTCTGGGGGCATCGTACACAGTCTGATGGGGTTCAGGAAACTCAGGCTCGAGAGACTCGAGCATGAACTTCCTGACGACGTACTGGTACAGATCGCCAGGCAGAGCACACTGGCACTCGCCAGCAGTACTCTTGTCATCGGCTGTAGATTCAAGATCACGAGACGACATCTTGCAAAGGAAATAAGAAAGCGATTTCGAGAGAATGCTTGCCTGAAAAGGGGAGTATTCGCCGGAAATCGCTTAAAAGATGAAGAGAAGAGTGAAAGTGTGGATTACAGAGAACCCTCTCCCCCCTTTATATACTAATCGCAATTAATGCGATGCATTTAATGCGGAAGAGAGAGAAATCGAAGGTGCAATGAAACTATGACACGCGGCAAAAAACAAGCTGGCAACAGCTGTTGACAGGACGCGTACCATTAATTTCGCGGCCACGCGCCCGAAAAATCGCCCCCACGCGCCTGAAAAAGCGTCTGGAATGACCTTGTACTGTCACGTCACCATAACTTCCTGCACGTCCTGACACAGTCAGAAGAAACCGTCGCACGACGTTTCAGAGGTTTGGACTGTTCTTATCCTTTCACCAACTCTTCGAATTTCAAAAAAATTCAAAAAAGATTCAAAAGTAGGCGGGAAAATACCCCTTACCTTGGCAACCAAGTAACCATAAGACGGGTGCGGGTACAGTGTCAAGGCAAAACCCTTCACATACTTAGCACCCGCAGGGAATTGACGCCAGGAATACCTTGGAAGTAAAGTAACCGTAAGACGAGTGCGGGTACAGTGTCAAGGCAAAACCCTTCACATACTTAGCACTCTGCAGGGAATTCAAACCAAGAAGGATCTTCTGGGCCATGCTTGCGGAAACGGGAGTAACATCCCCGCATGACGGGAACGTCGAGAACTATATTGTTTGAAACTCCATGATGGGATTGGTGGTTTTAGCATAATTGATCAATATGTTGAAAACTACCAAAACCCCATGGAGAATCCACACAAATGGGATTCAACGCTCCTGACGTGCGAGGAGGTTACAAACCTACCCGCTTCACACCCAAAGATCAAGCAGAAAAGTCGGGAATTTCTGCGTGACATCAGGAAAACCGCGGGAAGAATCACCACGGGAAACCTAAAAACTAAACCCTTTTCAAAACCCCTTAAAGTCCAAAAGTTCACCTCACTTATTAATAATTCATGAGAGGAACATTGGACTGGGGGGACTTGAAGAGGTAGGTCCCAGCAGAGCCCAGTTGGACCCGCAAGACTCACCTTGAATAGGGACGTCTGCGCAATGACCAACTGCTCCAGCAGGACCCACCATGCTCAGAGAACCTTACGCGCAGTACGCCAGCTGTACCCGCAGGGAAGGCCTCCCAATGGTGAAGTACCCCGCCTGTTCCCGCAGCTGCGGATACAAGCCATCAGGGAAGGCTACCCGCAATAACAGCAAGGCTACACGCCCAAGGCATTCGCTACTTCAGTAGTCACATGAAGGAATGAGCAAGGCGGGAATACTCCCGCCTAAATGAGCCAGTCCGTATGCTTTTGGAAGGTCTTTCGTACTATACCTACTAAGGTATGGGCAGAACAGACAATTTGACCAGAGCAGCCCATGAACCAATCACAGGGTGACAGCTCACCGACAACAATACGAGGAGGAGCACCCTCTAGTACTGTTTGTCACTATTAGCCGCTGCCTACTCACCAACCCTTACGATGGGACGTGCGCAGCCTACAGTTGATGGAACGGTGCGTAGCCGGCAGTAAAGGAACAGTGTACAGCCGACCTTTACTGTTGGTCGTAGCCTATCCACCAACCAGCATGGCCTATGCGTAATCCACTGTTGGTGGAACAGGAATACTATTCAGCCGGCTGTACCTTCTAGGAAACCTACCTTCGGCTATAAATACTCCAACACCTTGGAATGGTAAGGACATCATCTGATATCTCAATCTTATCTAGCAATCTCTTAATATACACTTATATTCAGAGCAATCTAGTCTGATTCTCACGCCGGAGGGTGGTCACAAGGAGGAACCCCCCCTTCTCAGTGACGAGCTTACGGTGTCTGTTTTGCAGGTCCCCTGAAGAACAACCTTCTCTGCTAGACCTCATCCTCGTGGGAAACATTACTAAACCCCCCGATTATCTATAATCTGCCCAGGGTTCACTTAGTGTTTCTTCAATTTCCATCTAATTATAAAGAAAATGCAACTAGGTCTGGTTGTTGTAGTTTGTTTTCCGGTGATGTAGGTTGATTCCGTTGGTTTTCAGGCGATGTAGGTCGATTCCGTTCGTTTGTCAGTGATTTAGGGCAATTCCATTTGTTTTGCCGGCGAGTTAGGTGGATTTCGTTTCTTTCCGGCAAGTTAGATCGACTCTGGCGAGTTGGAAATCAAAAGGATTCTCATTTCTTGGTAAGAAATTTTAATTAAACTCAAGAACTTGAATTTAGGTTCATATACTTTTATGTAGGGGTGCAAAGGAGCTGAGTCGAGCCCGAGCCTGACTCAAGTCCTGTATACATTTATAGTTTCCGGTTTCTGCCTGGGTTTGAGTCCGGATTCTGCCTGGGTCGAGTCCGGAACCAAACCGTTAGTAACAGTTCGTTTCAATTGCAAGCAATATATGTAAATCGTATACATGTAATTTAGTTTTTGGTATTATTTATTATTTATAGTAGAGAATGTTTAGTAAAAAAAAACTAATGCACGTTTATTTGTATTGTTTTATGCAGTATAAAATTCAAGAAATTGCGAGCAATATGCGAGATGAAGCAAATGGCGAGGACATTGACAAGGTTGAGTGTTTGAAACAAGCATTAGGTGAACGGCGCAGTCATGTTCGGGGTATGGGTCGAACAATTAAAAGTGTAACCCCTGACTTTACTTCTACTTCTTATGTACCGGCCTCGCAGTTTAATGAAATGCAACAAAAGTGGGAAGAACAACAGAAGTTGAATAAAGAACAACAAAAGGTAAATCAAGAAATGCAAAATCAGTTAGCTCAATTACTTGCAATGGCCAACAAACAATCGGGATCTTCAAGACACCATGATGAATCGGGATCTTCAAGGCAACATGATGAAAGTGATTAGGTATGTACATTCATTTTAAAAAATTTGCCTAATGTAAATATAATAGAAGTTTATTATAACTTTGTTTGTTTTATCTTATAGGTGGATGGTAGAAACTCGTCACAAACTCGCCACGGGAGATTATCGTTTATGTTTTGTATAAGATTATGGTAGAATGTGGCATGTATTAGGACTAATACTTTGATACTCATGGTAGTTTAGGATGTGGCATGTATTAGAATTAATATTTTGATACTCTTGGTAGTATAGGATGTGGCATTTATTAGAACCCTTTTATATGTTATTTTGCAGTCTTCTATATTTTATTGTTAAGTTGAAAAACTGGAAAATTTAAAATATAAAACAAAATATTTGAAAATTTTGCTGCACCTATATCGACGACTTTAAAATATAAAACTTTTGTTATTTTGCTGCACCTATAGGTTATTTTAGAAAAAAACTTTTTGTTTTTTAAAATAATCCAACAACTTTTCGTTGATATAAGAAAATTTTTTTGTTTTAAAAAAATACCCTATACCGACGAAATGTCGTCGATATAGGATTTTTAATAAGATTTAAATCTTTTTTTAAAAAGTAAGTTATAACGACGACTTTTCGTCGGTATATTCTTATCTATATCGACGACTCTATACCGACGAAAGATTTCATCTATTGCGACAAAGACGCTGCGACGAAACTTATATCGACGAAATGTCGTCGATAAAGGCTATATCGACGACAAACTGGGGATATAGCGACGGAAGTTGTCTTCGAAATAGGCTTGATTTGTTGTAGTGTAAATCTGCATTCTTATTTCCTATTTGGTCTTTAAGTAAATCCTAGTTAACCAAAATAGTTTGATTACATCAAATCACAAGCAATAACCACATGTTACTAATGATCACTTCGGTTTTCAGGCTTGTAGGCATCACAATAGGCATCCGTAAATACATGAAAAGAATGGTAGGATACAATTTGGATAACGATACTGCAAACTCACATCAAGCTATCAATATTCATATCTTTGGAATAAGAAATAGATGATCACATGTAATCAATGTTGTGTACTTATCCTATTTAGCATGCTTGTATATATCTAGACTTTATGATTTAACTTGACCCTTTTAATTCATTTAAGTCAAATAATAACCTAAACTTACTCATATATAATCAATATAAATAAATAAATTTCTGAAAAATTGTATGTTATAGTTTTTTTTTTTTTCCAAAAGCTCATTGTTAATTTATTCCTGATTCCTATATTCCAAAGTTGGTTCTTATATCTATCCCAAGTGCTATTTGATTCTTGATTCTTATATAATAAAATGGTAGAATTAACAAGGGCTTTTTCTATATTTCTATTAGTTTATTCTTCCTTTAAGCTTCATATATATTTTTAAGTTTCACATTCTTTGCTTTTTTTTTCTATAGCGCGTTTTGATCTTTGACCAGATCTTCCAGGGGTAAAAAATAAATAAATAATAATAATAATAACAATTCCATTTAATCACACATTTTTATTATTTTAAAAAAATTAACTTAATTGTTAGTTAAAAAAATTAAAAATACACCATTGTTAAATGGTGGGTCCTATATGAAAGTGATGTACCACTTTAACATGCACTTTTAATATCAACCGTTACGTATAGTCTTATAGATATTGTTTTATATGGTAAAATAAAATGAACCATTGTGAGTAGATAAAAAGAATGTTTAGTTGTTTAATAGAATGAAATCACCTATTATAATCACCTATTATATGAGAAATCATATTTTATTCTAAACATGTCAACATCATTCATTTGTCCCATATGTTTTCTTTTCTTTTCTTTCACTTTATTCTTTATTCAGTTGCTTTCGTGGTATCATACCACTTTACCAATGTCTTAGTGACCTGATTACCATTGCCATTACAACTAGCGTTGCCGCCACCTCCACCTTGCCACAGCAACCACCACCACCACCATGACCATTTTTTTATGTTAGTAAAATTTTTTTATTTTGAGGCATGAATATTTTTGTCATTTGCATTTCATTTATTCGTCTTTTCCTACCTATCAAACAACAAAAAGTAATGAATCATTCATTTTCTTGTCCATTCAATTCTCGTGTCATTCTCATGGTTCTTACAACTCAAATGAGTTCTCAACGTATCTATCCAATGCAAACACACACACTAAAAAAGTGCGTGCAATACTACGTATGAAATTGTTAAGAACATTTTAAAATTATAGAGGGAAGTTGGTTTTAACTTTTAAAGTTAATAATATGTTTAAAATGATTATAAAATATATTTTAAAAGTCGTACCTAATTCTGATCCTTTCCCTTGATTTCTTGTATTTCCCTCTCCGAAATCATTTAGCATACACACATACCTTTCTTTTCGTAATTTGGTAGCAGTGAGAAAAGTAGCCACCTCCGAAAGGCTGAGGTTCAAATCTCATAATAAACAATGGTTAAAGTTTATAACAGAAGTAGAATAGTGTTTGCGGTGCTCAAAAAAGAATAAAAAAGATGTGAAAATATTACATGATAAGAATCACGGGCTCCTCAAGTAAGCGCATATTCAAGGATCCCTTCAATGATTAACTCGTGAGTCACAATAATGCATAAAATCATAACTCTAGAGATGGATACACTAAGACAGTCCGTAGTGGTAGCTTTGTTGCGCGTTTTGGCCCAAAGGGACCCCCCCCCCCCTTTTGGTTAAAATTTGGGATGCAAATTTGAGGAGGAAATGCCGGTGGAATTGGTTTGTGGTCAAACCAGCTGTTAACTAACGGCTATTTAAAAAAAACAATTTTTTCCTATATAATTCTTCCACTCTCCAATCAAAATTCATATTTTTTTTTATAAAATTCTCTTCTCAAACCCTATATACAACCAACTCTCTACAAAATCAAACCTATAGATTCTTCCACTATTATATACAACCATGTTTTTGGGATCGGCCAACAAGCCAATGACGACACGGAGGAAGAGGCTATTATGTAACAGCCCAGCTACCATTGCATCATAATATTGTTCGTTTTGGCCGAGATGTACACCATCGCCTCACGGATTTGTTTTTTGTTGCCCAGGTGAAGACTTCCCAAGAGGTCACCCATCCTGATACTACTTCCACCTGAGCACACTTAACTGTGGATTTCTCCTCTCATCCACTATCATTAAGCGTCCAAAACGCGTTATGATGGGGAATGTATCCACCTCCTTATAAAGAAGGCTTAGTTCTCCTCCCCAACTGATGTGGAATGTCACAAGCCACCCCTCTTAGGGTCCAGCGTCCTCAAAGGAGTTGGCACCACCGGTACGGCCCTTGCTCTGATACCATCTGTAACAGCCCAGCTACCACCGCACCATAATATTGTTCGCTTTGGCCGGGACGTACCACCATCGCCTCACGAATTTGTTTTTGGTTACCTAGGTGAAGACTTCCCAGGAGGTCATCCATCCTGATACTACTTCCACCTGAGCACGCTTAATTATGGAGTTCTCCTCTCATCCACTATCATTAAGCGCCCAAACGCGTTATGATAGAGAATGTATTCACCTCCTTATAAATAAGGCTTAATTCTCCTCCCCAACCGATGTGGGATGTCACATATTACGAGTGCGGTTATGCTCGCGGAAAATTATATGAGTTCTCTTCGTTCTCCTTCATCCCTTGTTATGAAAAGAGCATATATTGAACGAGACCGTTTAGCCGCAAATGCTCATTTTATGGCAGATTACTTCCATGAGTCGCCGACTCCGAGATACAATAACCCAAATATTTTTAGGCAACGATTTCGGATGTTTAAACGTTTATCTTTGCGCATTGCCGAAGATTTGGAGCGCGGGTTTGATTACTTTAAGCAAAAACTGGACGATCGAGGGACACTATGATTCACCGCAATCCAAAAGGTTGCTTCGAGTATACAAGTGCTCGCCTGTGGAAACACGACCGACATCAATGACGAGTACTTAAAGATGACCGATAAAACAACCAAATACACCTTGAAGTATTTCTACTATAGCATATATCAATTTTTTTAAAAAATATATCAGCTGTAGTTTTTTTTAAATTGATTTTAATTAATTATTTTTTATAGGAATAATAAAGATATATGCTCCATATAGGATCAAACCGTTTATCAAATAACCAGCCAGCTCCATGGCTGATTCGGCTGTCTGTGGTAAATGAGACCTCACCATGTCTCTTATCTCTCTCGGTAAACCCCATATGTGGCGGGTTACCTTGCTCGATTCTGGTGTTACCAATTGTGGCACAAGCCTACAATACTCTTGGAATTTGGTATTGTATTCTCTCAGATTGGTTCCAACTACCTTGTGATTCAAAAACTTGGTTTGAACTAGATCGGTTTCATGCATTGGACAGTACTTCTGCAACACAAGACCCTTAAACTCTTCCCACGTCATCTGGTACATGATTCTTCTTCCTCTTGCCATCAATAGAGTGTTCCACCACTCTAGAGCTTCCCCCTTAAACATCTGTGCCGTGTACTGAATCTTTTCCTCCTCTGTACACTTGCTTATTATCACAATTGATTCCATTTCTTCAAGCCATCTTATGGCGGCGATGGCACCCTTGTCGCCATAAAACTCTTTCGGCCCACAATTCTTAAAATCCTTAAACAAACAACCTTCAATTCGTAACTTTTTCTTAAAGGTTTGGTGGATCTTTTCACCGTTGGTCGATCCTTGGTCACTTTCTTCATTTTGATGGGTAGGGTTAGGACGAGATTTGGATTTGACAGATTTACTGGGTTGCCGGGTCTCACTTTGATGGACGGATTTTTCTTTCATGGTGGGTAATAATGTATTCATGGCATTGATCATTTCTTGCATTTTGTTTATCAACTGCTCATTGTTTCCTTGAGCAGGCTTAGTTTTCGATTGGTTGCTTTTAGCATTCGAAGCTTCCTTATTTTGGGAAGGATTACTTTGGTTCGACATTCTGAAAATATATGGAAATTGACTCATTATTTAAAAAGTTTTTATTTATTTTACAAACAGGAGTACATTTATGACTACTCCTATTACCACAAGCGATACCATTATAAACACTACGGACTTATTCTAGAAACCATTAATACTACAACAACGGAACAACGGACAAACGATAGAATCACAACAGAACAGGGAACAAACGGTACGGTCACAATAGAACGAGATCTTTAATCCTTCATGTACTTCTTGATTAACTTCTTCAGCTTACTACACTTGTGTAGTAACTTCTTTTCCACTTTCTTTTTCTTGCTACTTTCAGTAGCCAACTTTTTCCGCAACTCGTCAGTCTCATGCAGTGCTCTATCCAAATGCTCTTCCTGGGATTGAGGAATTAGACTTGGATATCCATACCGGGGCGGTGGATCACGGTACCCCATCATGACGATGTCATAATGGTTTCTGGGATACCGCGGCGTTGGACTGGATTCAACTGGCATGTTGTGAAAGACTTTTGCAGCCTCTTCTTGCTGCCTAATCTCGCTTGCTTATTCTGAGATGGTTGGAAAAACACCATTGAAAAGTGGAAAGCTACCAGTGAGTGCTTGAACATACAGATCTTGAGGATCATAATGGGGGGACAGGTGAAACAAGGGTTGCTGGCAGCCCATACTCGGCGGACAATCACATCCTGAATGGTTTTGCACCTCAGGGTTCCTCTCATCAAGGCTCATCTCCTTTGAAACTTCTTCTTCCGGATCTTTTTCCGATTCTTCTTCCGGTTCTTCTTCCGACTCCTCTTCAACTTCCTCTTCGGGGTCTTCTTCTTGTTCAACTTCCACATTACTTGTATTTACCTCAATCAGAATAGTCTCCGGTTCCATTACTCTCATCTTGGGTCTCCTCGATGGACCTGAAACAGAACCATACGGAGAATCTGTAGGGTTATGAACTGGGGTCCTTGGATCAGAGTAGATTTGCATCCAGCTTGGGGTAGCCTGTTTAGGATCAGACTTAGCTGGCGCATCAATCTGCACTTTATCCGAAGGATGATCCGTTGGGGTTGGCGGATTGCTTGGAATGTTGATTGGCATCTGCTTCGTGCCCGGGAAGTAAATGAGTTGATTCCCATATGGGACCACTGGTGTGAGAGGTCTGTCCTGGTCGAAGAAGTTAGCATAGTATTCATCACTTTGACCATCAAGAGGAATAATGGGTTCCGGATGTCCTGTTCGTCTCATCTCTTCGTAAAAGGATTCTATTATCTTCTTGAATACCGACATCTATGAATATTAGAATGAGAAGAGATAGAAAAGATTATAATGATAAGGGATAGGAAAGAATATCAACCTATCTTATCCTTATATAATAATATTGAAACTTATCTCTGATCAAAGCTTAAGTATACTTATATATACCTAATTCACTAAGATCGATGGCTCTGATACCAACACCTGTCACACCCCGCTCAGGGCCTGGGCGTGACAACCTAACGTTGGTACCTGTTTTGTAAATATATATGACAAACTGAAAATTTTTCTTACTTTTTCTGACACTCGTCACGACTTGACTCAAATTTTCAGGACGAAAATTCTTTAACATGGGAATGATGTGACAATCGTCAATTTCAGGTTAACTCCGTTAACTCAACTCCGTCAATTCAAACTTAAGATCATTGAATCTCTAATGCACACTTCATTACATTTAAACTAGGGTTTAAATGACGCTTAACACTTACTACATGTGTAGCCTTTCGGGATTTGCACCGAAACGCAAACGAGTTGACGCAAACGATTGATGAATAAACGAAAAACGTCAAAACAGTAATTATGTGATAATTATGTGTTAGACTTATGTGTTACGTGATAACATGGTTATGAACATTAACTCAAGATGTAAACTAGTTAGTTAAGTTATAAAAACAACAATTGAAAATAGAGGGACTTGAGTGTAACTTGTTATGTTTATAAATACACCATTAACTAAACCCTAACTTGTTATTATTCTACACCCTAGCTGCCGATCGGAACCCAAACCCCATCCCCTCACGGCTGCCGTCCACTATACACTCACATACAACCCTCAAATCAAGTGTTTGATTGAAGAACTAGGTGCTAGGAAGGTATAATTGATTATCCTATACATTCTTGTTGCTTGATTTTGATGTTTGTTGGGTTAATTACAAACCCTAAGCTGCCGATTTTGTGTGTGTGTGTATAACTAATATGATTGTTGTTGATTGAATGATGATTTGATAACTAGAATTTATATTGTTACACGTTAATCGTTGTGTCTTTGATTTGAGTTCAAACACAAACCCTAATCAAGTATGTAATATGTAATTGATGTGCATGGATGGTGTTTATGGAGTCTAGAGGGTTATATGAATGCATGATAGTTCATAGATTGTTATTATGTTGAGTTTGGATGCAAACAGTTTCTGGACAGAATGTGTATATGATGTTTAAGTGACTGTAACGAAGTGTAAACGTGAAAATTGGTTAAGATTATTGGTACTACAGTAAACTAGGTTGAGTCTAGTTTCTATAAAATATGAATTTGTAATTTTTGGACAAGTAAAGGTTAACTTTTATGATTTTACAAAAACGTTGTGCAAAGCTGAGCTGTTAGACCTGCTGTTAGGTTATGTTGTAAATGTTATATCTCATGAACTATGAGACCAATTGGGTTGGTTCCACTTCTGGAAGTTGACTCATTAAGTTAGGAACCTAACCCAAGTGGTCTTGCATTTATTGGATTTTTCGTTTAACGGGAATTGCAAATAACATTCTGTTGCGCATGAATTTGACTGTTATGAGTTTGATGTAATGATTTGATGATTGTGAGAAAACTGTGAGGAATAAAAATGTAATAAAATATGTTCTGGAAACCTAAGACATATGTGCTTCTGTGATGATTCTTGGTAAATTAATTGAGATGCTATGATCGGTGAAATAGTACAATCTTTCTAGTAGGATTTCTGTCTCGGTGAAACTAGCTGCTGAGTTGTGTAAAAATGCATGAAACATGATACTTGTTATATAATTGTTATGTTTTGACCAAAATACCCTTGCGGCGAATAATTTCTAATTGATTGCCATGATTTGACCAAATTGCCCTCATGGGGAATAATGGCTAGTTAATTGTCATTTGTTGACCAGAATGCCCTTACGGGGAATAATTGCTAGTAACG